>NW_025364247.1:0-5712 GCF_016433145.1 Gracilinanus agilis | reverse complement strand
AAGAGACATGAATAGGCAATTTTCAGGTAAAGAAATCAAAAGTCTCAATAAGCACATGAGAAAGTGTTCCAAATCTCTAATAATTAGAGAAATGCAAATCAAAAGAACTCTGAGGTATCACCTCACACCTAGCAGATTGGCTAAAATGAAAGAAGGGGAGAGTAATAAATGTTGGAGGGGATGTGGCAAAATTGGGACATTAATGCATTGCTGGTGGAGTTGTGAACTGATCCAGCCATTCTGGCTGGCAATTTGGAATCATGCTCAAAGGGCTATAAAAGAATGCCTGCCCTTTGATCCAGCCATACCATTGCTGGGTTTGTACCCCAAAGAGATCATAGATAAACAGACTTGTACGAAAATATTTATAGCTGCACTTTTTGTGGTGGCAACAAACTGGAAAAGGAGGGTATGTCCTTCAATTGGGGAATGGCTGAACAAACTGTGGTATATGCAGGTGATGGAATACTATTGTGCTAAAAGGAATAATAAACTGGAGGAGTTCCAGGCGAACTGGAGAGACCTCCGGGAACTGATGCAGAGCAAAAGGAGCAGAGCCAGAAGAACATTGTACACAGAGACTGATATACTGTGGTAAAATCGAATGTAATGGACCTCTGTACCAGCAGCAATACAATGACCCAGGACAGCTCTGAGGGATTTATGGTAAAGATGCTACCCACATTCAGAGGAAGGACTGCAGGAGAGGAAACATATAAGAAAAGCAACTGCTTGTACATATGGGTCGGGGTGGACATGAGTGGGGATGTGGACTCGAAATTACCACACCAATGCAACCACCAACAATTTGAAAATAGGTCTTGATCAAGGACACATGACAAAACCAGTGGAAATGTGCGTTGGCCATGGGTGGGGGGAGTGTGGGGGGTGAAGGGGAAAGTAGGAGCATGAATCATGTAACCATGTTAAAAATGATTATTAATAAATGTTAAAAAAAACAAAAAAAACTGATATGAGGTGTTTTCTCATGGTTATATACCTCAGACAACCAACATGTTTTATCTGAAAACTGGCTACATTCTGATTAATTGTTTAATGTTTCCATGTTCCTTTGGTTGTATACAGATACTTGGGGATAGTGGGAACCCTTTTTTCTGATTTCAAGGAACTGCAACTATCCACTCTCCCTCTTCCAACTTGGAAAGTCTCTAATCTTTCCTCCAATCAGAAATCAGATATGCTAATTTTCTATCCTACTAATTTTTCTTTTAATTAATTGGGCCTTGATTAATTTTTTTAATGGATAAAAGTATTTGGGGTCCAGTGCCAAAGCTGAGGAAAGTGGGTGGTCCCAATTTGTTAAGCAATTGGCATGCTGTTGCTTAATAAATAGAAATGCTTTTGTTTCCTCAGTCATTTCATCTTTTACCTGCCATAGACTTAAACATCTATCTTTTGATTCCACACTTCCAGTTCTTTGCACTGTTACACATTACAAAAAAGTCATTGACAACCACCCAAAAGGCTTGCAGGGAATGGAATTAGAAATATCCATAGAAAAAGTTAGATTGGCCTTCTGAAGACCAGACCAGCTCCACTGATTCACATGCAATGATTCAGAGACTCTAGGTTAGAATATGCAGTTATGGAAAATGGGTAGCCTTAAAAGTTAAACAGTATATACATAACTTTCAAGACTGTTATGATCATGATGAAGGGAGTAATAGTGGCATTTCTGGTTTTTTATGATAGATTCCTAGTGGTGGACTATAGTCACAATTATAATAGGTAATACTTGCATAATATTTTAATTCTTGTAAAGTTCTTTATGTATATTGTCTTATTTGACCTGTGAAACAGGTTTTTTTTTGACTAGACTTAGGATTTCAGTGGTTTATGGTACTTCTAAGGAGGGAAAAAACAAAATACAACAAACAGAAAAGCAAAAACAAACAAACAAACAAAAAAAAACAAAAACCCTTTCCCTTTATTAGTGTTCTGTAACTCCTTGATTTAGAGAGCTGTTTGGAGCACTGAGGGAATTAGTGGCATGATCACTGTAAGAGGCAGTACTGGAACCCAGGGTCTTTATGAATCTCAATCTAGCCCTCTAGCTACTACAGTATGCTATTATAGGTAGGTGCTGAAGATATCACTGTCCCCATTTTACATAGAATATTCCATATCTAGATCTGTCCAGAAATAGGATTTCAGCTATAATATAAGCCAATCTGTGGGAGCTTGATAACAAGGTGGTCTAAAAAACATATATATTTAAACTCTGCCTGCATTTGGGAAACATCTCAAAAGCGTCAGGAACTTTCAGAGATGCAAAAAGACCATGCGAGAATTCATCTCCAAAGTATAAAACAGGAAGGAGAGCCTCGCCAGGTACTACCTGGGATTTAAAGCTCCTAATCCTTCTCTGACATGCCTATCTGACCCTCTCATGCTCTAACCTGTGAGTCTGACCCCAGAGCTTTTTCTCCTCTAGATTCTGAGATAATCTGCCATGTCTTCCATAATACCCGATTTAGTGCCTGCCCTCCTTCCTTACAAAAAAAATCACAAACTCATCATATACTTATTGATTCAATTTCAGTCTTCTAGAGGATAGGTGATAAAGTGGAAAGGTCACTGGACTTGATGGCAGAAGACATAAGGTCAAATCTTAGGTCCCATACACATTTATTTTTTAAAACCCTTAACTTGTGTCTTTGCATCATTTCTAAGACAGATGATGTGGCAAGGATAGGCAATTGGGGTTAAGTAACTTGTCCAGGGTCACACAGCTAGGAAGTGACAAGGGGAATATATTCTTCTGTGAACCTCAGTTTTCTCATCTTTAAAATAGGGATGACAAAATGTATACTGCCTCCTGCCCAGAGTTGTTGTAAGTAATGAATTCTATACACCGCAGAAGAAGTAGGAATTATTATCCTCACCCTGAACATGCATTAGCTAGACAGGGAGTCAAGGTGTTACTATCATCTTCAATATCTTCCTTTCCAACCGGGTACTACCTTAGACACTGGAAAGCCTGGCAAAATCATAAAAACCAGACTGTGCTATTTAACTACATTGGTCCACAAAGCCATTTTATGCTTTTTCTTGGCAGGGAAGAGGCAGGAACAGAGACATAAGACTGGATTAAATTATAATACTCAGTACTTACTAGTCTATTAAATAATGGTCTCAAACCATACCATGGCTAAGGAATTTTGATGCCTTCAGTAATGAGAGAGAAATTGTGCTCTGGTGTATATGTCTATTGACGGCTTGGAGTATTCACTCTAACATAGGCATCTCAATTTTTGACAAAATTAGTCCTTACATATCATACATAATGATTTGATTCCATTAAAATATGTGCCTTACTTAGAAGTTATAATATAAAATGTTACAATATTATCTTTTTGTCTCCTTCATGTATTGAGCCTTAGGCATTGACTTACATTGCCTATCCCTACTTGCAGGTCTGCCCAGAATGAAATATTTTACTTGAGAGATGAAGCTGGAATAAGTAGACAGTGTTCCAGCAGAGGAAGCATTGCTCTGAGATAGAGTTCCAAATCATCACAAATATGGAATGAGATTGCAATGGCTGCCTATTTCCCATTGGAGAGGTAAAAATAGGAGGACCAAGTCAGTCTCAGTGGCCATTTGGTAAACTCTGACTCAGTATCCTCAGCATGTGTGATGTGGGTGAGTGAACATTGCAAAAAAAAGGCTGGCTTTCCTTGACTTAAAAAAAATGGAGCCCTTATGCCACATTCAGAAGGAGATTTTGGTGCCAAACCTAGAATTTCTATTACATATCTAAAACTGTGTTTTTTACATGGTAATGTATGCACTGGAAATCAGAGCAGATTGAAAGTTGCCTTTCTAGTAAAGCCTCTTCTACCATACCCCAACTCTGTAGGTCATCCCTGAAATTGAAAGCATGGTAGGATGGAAAATATACTAGAGTTAAAGTCAGAGTTCATCTACAGCTCTCCTTTTTATTAGCTACATGACCATGGACAAGTCCCTTAACCTCTCTAAATCTCAGTTGCTTCATCTATAAAATTATGAAGTTCTACTAGACAGTCTCTAAGGTGTCTTCCAGTTCTGACATTCTATTATGATTATGCTATCTCCTATGACAAGGTTTTCTATTTCTAGTATGACTTTTCCACAGCCTATCTTTGGTGAAGGCTCAACCCACACTCTTAAGCAGTCTCATTCCTTGGTTATTTCTGAGGCTTGCCTGTCAGTTTTATTCTTTGGCCTTCACTGCTCAGTCCTAGAGTGGCTCAGAGTGGGAGTTCACTTGAGATTGAGAGTGAGAAGAGACCATAAGATCTGTCTAATTCAGTCTTATTACTTTGAAAAGATGAAGAAACTGAAGACCAGAGACATTAAAGGACTTGTCTCACTTCCCACAGGTAATAATTACTAAAGGTAGCTTTTGAACCCACGTCCTCTGACTGCAGGGACATTTCTCACTCCATTAGACCAGGTCCTCATTGCTCTTCATCATCCAAAGTCAAGATCAAGATCCTCATAGATAGAGCTGAGAAAAAACGGATGGTTGAAAGCAGAGAGGGAGAAGCAAGAATTAAACAATATAAGCACAAGTGAAAACTTGCCAAACTCCACTTTAATCAAAAGCCGAGTGGAAGATAAGATAAATATGAATCTGACTTATTGTAGATGATTTGGAAGAACAAATGGTCTTAAAGGGGATTTTAAGTGTCACATCCTTTAAGTGTCATGTCATGGAGAAGAGGGAAGAAAAGCATTAGAACCACAGCTTCCTCAAATTTTAGAACCCTCTAAAACAGGGATGGGCAAGCTTTTTAAAGAGGGGGCCAAAAGAAAGGAAATGCTCATCTGTCAGTCCGTTTCTAAGGCAACTCTTTCGAAGTTTCATCCTATTGTATCCTACTCATTGTATTTGTCAGATTAGGAATAATGTTGCTCAGCTGGATAGAACATTTCAGCCCCCGCCCCCCAATCTGGCCTGTGGGCCGTAGTTTGCCCATCACTGCTCTAAACCAATCCTTCCTCTTAAAGAACATTACTCTTTACTCTCCCAGATCCATGGACTGGAAAAAACAAACAAACAAACATACTTCCCAAAATCATTTCTCTTATAAACTTGAGAGAAGTCAGAGATAGGATCTCTGAGATCAAAGTTCTTATCCTATAGACCATATATACTTTGTTTAAAAAAATATAGATAGATAGATAGATAACTATATTTCAATGTAATTGTTTCCTTTTGTGATTCCATGTATTTTATTTTATGCATTTAAAAGCATAATTCTGGAAAAAGGTTCATAGACTCTATCAGACACTCATGATTCACTAAAAGGTTAAGAACCTCTGGACTAGAATAGACTAGAATAGACTAGAATAGACAGGGTATGAAGAAATAGATGAGAAGTCTAAATAAAGATGTGATAAACCATTTAGGGGATAAAATTTTATTCTTGTATTTGAATAACAACTGTGAATTTTCCATTTCATGATACTACACAATATCATAGAATATCATTATGTCTTTAAAATGGTCTTTGAGGAGAGAACAATGGTATTCTCAGATACCACTACCACCTAGCAGAGCAAGGAATTTGGTGGTAGGTATGTGGCCTAGAGGCCATACTGATCAATATGATAGTTGAAGATTGAGTTTTTTTCTGGGTACCCTGGTTATAATAAGAGAGAGAGAGAGAGAGAGAGAGAGAGAGAGAGAGAGAGAGAGAG
>NW_025364246.1:0-4547 GCF_016433145.1 Gracilinanus agilis | reverse complement strand
GGATGGAGGAAGAAAGGGAGGGACAGAGGGAAGGAGGAAGGGATGGAGGGAGAAAGGGAGGAAGAGAGGGAGGGAGAGAGGGAGAGACAGAGAGAGAGGGAGGAGAGAATAAGAATGGAACTGCTTCATGACAAATAACTTAACAAATGAGAAAAATGCAGCCTGGGGAAATAAAGTAACTTAAACAGTGGAGAGACTACCTTGCCTGCATCAACAAAACAGGATTTTGCTAAAGAAAAATTTTACTATGCTTTCAGTAGGCAATTTGGTATAGCTGAAAGAGCACAGGCCCTTGAGGCAGAGATTCAAAGACAATTTAAATGACCTGCCATGATTCTGCTTTATTTTTTCCAGGACTTGGGATAATTCACTTTGAACTATCCATACAAACTCAAGAAAGAGCCCTTACACTGGGGCCAGAGGACCACCTCTAATACCTACCACCTATGTAAAATTGAATAATAATCATAGCTAGTATTTAAACTGCACTTTAAATTTTGCAAAGCACTTTGCAAATACTATCTTATTTGATCCTTAAAACAATTTGGGAAGTAGGTGCTATTGTTATCTCCATTTTATGGAAAAGGAAACTGCAAAAGAGCAGTTACTTAACCACCAATGTCCTCAGTTTCCTAATATGTGAAATGGGGGAACTAGACCAGATGGCCTCTGGGGTCCCATCCAGGTGTGTCAATATCATTAATCTCTAGTAGAGTCATCTCTACTCCATTTTATCCCAGACTCTTGGACCACAAGCCAGTTTCTTTTTTTTTTAAGTCTCACTGTATTTCTATTTACTCAGTAATACACTGTCATGTAGGGTTCAAATAAGTACTATCTTCCTCATGAATGATCTGAAGAAGATAATCCAAACAGCTTTCCTGTACTCTGAAGGGTGGCCTAAAATCCAGGGTTTTAGAGAACACACACATACATACACACCTATTAAGGTAGTAAAGCTGTGTTCAAATACATGTTAAATTAATCCTGTCAAGTTTTTGATTCAAGCTCTGACCTTACTTGGTTCGCCAAATTGGATGAGTTCATAAAACCATTCTTCTGGGAAACACAGAACCAGTTGAAAGAAATGGGAAAATGAGCAGGCCAGTACCAACGAGCTCTTTTGTTCACTTTTTTGGGGCAATGCTCATCTTCTGTAAATCATAAAACTATACATCTGTGTCCTCAGAGATAATCTGTACTGCTTCATGGAGGAACAGTCATAGCCAAGCTAGGCATAATCCCCAATGGTTAGAAATGTCAAACAAGAAACAAGGGTTCAACCTTTGCTCCCCTTCTGACTAATCTAATGTCATATAAGGTGCATAAATAATTTTATTTAACCCTATTGTAAATTGATATCCTAGAAAGAACTTTCAAAAAGAGGATAAAATAATCTAAAACTTTTTCTTCTGAAAATTGAAAAATATAAAGTAAAAGATAGCATTTTATAGATAGCATTTATTTTCTATAAATATATATCACATATCTTTATAAATGATATTTATTTTATATTATATATTTATGTTTTTATTGTTTATTTATAAACAAATAAGGTGAATGCATTCATTCCTTATTTGTTGATCATTTATGCCTATGTGTTAGGCACTGATTTCATAAGCAACAGGAAGATGATTACTGAAAAGTTGTTTTAATACTATCTAATACGTTCCTAAACAAATATCTTGAAATTCCTAAAATAATAACTTCATATGTATAATGGGCATCCTATTTCTTGCCTTCTCAATGGTTGGGGAAAGGATGGAGAGAAGGAGAAAATTTGGAACTGAAAATAAAATGGATTGTTAATTTTTTCTGAGTTTCCTTGAGTCTCTAAAAAAGAAAGAGAGAAATTTACATGAGAAACATGTTAGATGTTTATTATATTATACCTTGCTTAGAAACCATTTGTTCTATTAGGAAAGCCAGGAAAAAGGTGATGTGTCAAAAGAAGAGATTTCCTTTGTCTAATACGAAGGTATAATATGTGCTCTGGCAGTCTGAATTAGAAAATAGAAACAGCTGG
The DNA here is from genome assembly GCF_016433145.1 of Gracilinanus agilis. Taxonomy (NCBI): domain Eukaryota; kingdom Metazoa; phylum Chordata; class Mammalia; order Didelphimorphia; family Didelphidae; genus Gracilinanus; species Gracilinanus agilis. Next base: position 2,521 of record NW_025364246.1, on the reverse strand, counting down.
TGTGTGTGTATGCAGACATACACATACACACATAATCCTTAAACAAAAATGTTCTCCTGTGTATTTGTTTAAATGAACCAGTCTATCAAAACATATAATTAGGGTTTATGTGTGTCTCTGCTTCCATATGTCCTATAGTTTCCCCACCCCCCACCCCCACCGGTACATTGATTTTTGTAAGCACTCAGAAAAAGATGCATTTCTAAAATCACTATAGAATCGTATGAAGAAGTTAAGAGGAAAAAGACCCAAAGAATTGTTATTTTATGAATGCAAAATATTGAATGCAAATTCAACCTGATTAATCGTGGGATAGATATTGGGGCCCAGAAAAAGTAACATAATTTAACAAGTTGTCAGCTTTAATCTAGTTAGTATCTAAACTAACAGTTAGTTTTGATCTTTGGATTTGAGAATATTTTTGTTTTACTTCATTGTAAAGAGGAAAGACTTGGGTACCCCATATACTCAGTGAACTAGTCAAAGTTCAAAAAATGGTCTAAAATTACATACTAAATACAATTAAGTAAAATATGGTCCAAAACTTAAATAACTAGAATCCAATTAAATAAACATTAACTAAGCACTTACTGGATGTGGAAGTCACTTTACTAGACTATGGAGATACAAAGCAAACATTAAAACAGACCCTATCCTCAAGAAGCTTACAATCTATTGGTAAACACTGTATATACCCAGAGAGGTAAATAAATATATGACAATTTCAGAAGGGTGGGAGCACTAATGGAGGAATAAGAGAAGGCGTTATTTCATGGTTTTTTAAGAAGATATGTCTTAATATTACAAAGATTGCAACTCATGACTTGCCTAGCAAAAGACGCACTTAATTTGAGGACAACCAGATTTCTTTTAACTCTTACCTTCTGTTTTAGAATCAATACTATGTATCCATTCTACAGCAGAAGAGCTATAAGGGCTAGACAATTGGGTTTAAGTGATTTTCCCAGGGTCATACAAAAAGGATATGTCTGAGGTCAAATTTGAACCCAGGGCCTCCTGACTCCAGCACTTCCTGGCACTCTATCCAACTGTGCTACCTAACTGTCCCTAATCAAAAAAAAAAAAATTTAGATATATTTCCATAAACCAAATGCCTCTTGCTATCTCCCTTTCCAGAAAGCTTGTCAAAGATCAAAAACTCCCACAAGTTTAGTAGTATGCTATGGAAATTCCTTCCTACCCATTTGACTTCCCACCCCTTCCAATCTACCTCACCTCTACCTACTCCCCTCCACCATCCATTCCCCTGCCAAATTTGATGCACTAAGGCAAAAAAGCTGGCTTGGTGACTGGGGATGAGGGGCTTGAGATAAGGAATCAATAAGCATAATGATGAGGCCAATTTTGCATTTCCTTGAAACACTCTTCTTGATGTTGCACATTGTGATTGAATTGACTTCTAGTTAATTTTTCTACTGACCTAAATTTGAGGAACTAACAATGTTCCTGGCAAAGCAGGTCATATATAAATAGTGGTGCTTTTTTTTTCCATTTCCTTGTAGAATATGAGATTTGGGAGAGATCCAGGGATCATCAAAAACAATCATCTCCAGTCTCATTTTATAGATAAAAAAAACTGAGACCCAGAAAGATGAAATAACTTGACCAGAGAGCAGAGCTGGTTATATATCCTCTGTCCTAGGTAATTGGCTTTTCTCCAATATCCAACTGAATATCTTGTTTTACTGGAGGGATTTCCAGAAACTTTTACTTTTCCATTGTTTCCTCAGGAAGAGTAATGGTAAGTTTCCAGTTATCAAGCTCACCTATTTCACTACTTTATACACATTCTTATTTTGAAAACTTTAGGAAAAAAACATTATACTCTATTTGTTAAACCCTTACCTAAAGTGACTTGCCCAGGATGGCAAAACTAAGAAGTATCGGAGCCCAGATTTGAACCAAGATCCTCCCAGCTCTAGGCCTGGCACTATATCCACTGTGCTACCTAGCTGCCCCACCATTATAAACTTTTAACCAATTTGACCCCATGTTCTGGTGAAGTTGCTAGAAAACCACTTCACTCACTCATTTGTACGCTCTCTTTCCCAAAAGCAAGTCACAAAGAGGCCATGCAGAAGCCAATGTTCATTTTGCATCAGACAAAAACCCCCAAACGCCACTCAGCATCACCAAGTGAGGCATCAACTACAGAGATAAAATTGGGTAGCCAGTGCCTGCGTATAACTATCACCCAAAGGGAAAAAAGCAAGAAATGTTATAACCATAGCAAGGGAAAGACTATTGTAAAAGAGGAAGGCTAAAAGGACTTGTGAGATTGGGAAGGAGTGAAGGAAGCAAAAAGTCTGATTAAAATGATTCTTGAATTAAAATATAATAATTCACATAAAAAATTGAATTCAAGTTTGTTTTACTTTAAGAAAGATAGATATAGGGGGGCAGTTGGATAGCTCAGTGGATTGAGAGTCAGGTCTAGAGATGGGAGGCCCAGGTTCAAATCTGGCCTCAGACACTTCCCAGCTGTGTGACCCTGGGCAAG
>NW_025364245.1:0-7720 GCF_016433145.1 Gracilinanus agilis | reverse complement strand
CTACTCTGCCATCTTGAATTTGTCTCTTTTCTTCTCTTTGTAAGCCTCCACTACCACCACTACAGAGCTGGCCTCTTACAGGGGTGTGGAATCTTAGTTTCTTCTGCAAAGAAATGAAACCAATTGATCTGAGAATTACTACATTCAGATCCCTCCAGTATCATTTAATCTACTCCTCCCTTTTCCTTTGTAACCAGTCATGTTGCCCTTAAGCTCTTGATGAAATCTACCCAGTTCTGTTCTTTTTTCTCTTCCTCAAACCCTATATCATGGGAACTATCCTTTTACTTGGGGTCTTTGGTATGAGTGGAGGCAAATCACTCACCCATATATTGACAGGTAGAGTTCCCTTGCTAATAATGGTATCTTGTTCAGAAAAAAAAGAATCAAATGAGACTCATCCTGTATATAGCTTGTGCTCTCTCTCTCTCTCTCTCTCTATCTATATATCTATATATCTATATATATACCTATATCTATATCTATATCTATCTATCTATATCTATATATATATATATATGTTTGCATGTTGTCTGCTGCATTAGTCTGTAAGCTTCTTGAGGGTAAGGATTATCATTTTTGTATCTCCAGCACTTAGCAGAATTCTTGACAAGTAGGCATTTAATGAATATTTCCTGCATTGAATTAATAACTATCATCCTTATAGCACTTTAAGTACTTTATATATTATTCTATTTGATCCTCATAACAACTCTGTGAAGTAGGTGCTATTTTTTTTTTTGATTTATCCTGGGACTCCATTCTAGGAGCATAGGGCCACAACCAGTAGGCAATGGGTCGCTCAGGGTCACCCAGCTGGGAAGTGTCTGAGCCCAGATTTGAACCTAGGACCTTTCATCTCTAGGCCTGGCTCTCAATCCACTGAGCTAGCCCAGCTGCCCCTACTTTAGGTTGCAGTTTCTTTAGCAGATGTAGTTTTTACAGGGTGGGGTTGCTAGCCCCACGCCCAACCCTCCTCCTTTTTCATCCTGGCTAGGGACCTTCCTTAGCCCAGGAGTGGTAAGGGTGGGCGATAGGGGTCAAGTGACTTGCCCAAGGTCACACAGCTGGAAGTGTCAGAGGCCGGACTTGAACCTAGGACCTCCAGTCTCTAGGCCTGGCTCTTAATCCACTGAGCCACCCAGCTGCCTGGTGCTATTATTATCCCCATTTTAATAAATTAGGAAAATGAATTAGACAGGTTAAATGACTCACCCAAGATTAAATAAATCTCAGGCAGCATTTGAACTCAGATCTTCCTGACTCCAAACCAAAGAAAAATAATCATTTTGGAACTTGAATTTCTGCAGAGTTTCATTATTTATTTCATTAACTTTTTTCTCTGTTCTCCAGTCAGTAGCAAGCACACGGAGTTGCTATTCAATTCAAATGAAAATAAGCAGATACCCTATATCTAGCAATGGCTGTAAAAGTTCATCTTCAAGGAACTGTAACTATATCTATCAATATTCAGTCATTTCTCTCTGGGCCAATGCATATCCTTGTGGTTGTAGATGATGCAGCTCTTGCTGTAAAGCTGGAAATCATTTGACTACCTCGGTTGCCTTCCATTGGAAATTTTTGTCCATAAACAACATTATTTGCACTGTCTACTAGCTTGAATAGAAAATGAGAATTAAAAATAAAACTCTAATGTTCCATTGTTTGTAATATTTTTTACCTGGTTTCACGGAAGTCACTCCTTCTCCAATGCTCTCTACAATCCCTGCAGCCTCATGCCCCAGGATTATTGGGAGTGGGTATTCTAATGTTCCATTTACCACATGGTCATCTGAGCGGCAGATTCCTGATGCAATAATCTGCAGGGGAATAAGAGGATGATGAGACCTTTGAGAAATTACAGGAGCTTCTCAGGCTTTCCATGCACGTCATGCTCACATGTCTTGAAAATGATGATGACAGCTTATGATGATGATCTGGCACTGGCATCATCTTTGTTGCCATCTATCATGGCTGAATGGTGTCATGGAAGAATGTAGTCAAGGGCTCTATATACTGCAGTGTTGCTATATTATTATGAGGGAGCAGAGGAGGACTTTAAAGGAGAATTTGTAGTAAAAACCATGATGTTACAATAAATAGTCTAATGAGTTTGTATTTCATTCTATTGGCAATAGGAAACCAATATCTTTTTTTTTAAAAAAAGGGTTATGTCACTAGCACACCTTTTCGATATTTATTCTTACACCAACTCTGTGAGGGAAACAACATTTTCTTTATCTCACAGATGATGAGATTAGAATTTTGAGGAGTGACTTTTTAAAAGTTTATATAACTAATAAGTAACCTGAGGTCAGGTCTTCTGACTTTTTGGCCAGAGTCCCTCTCATTGCACAATATTCAGTGTTGTAGAAAGAACATAGGCTCTGAAACCAGAGGCCCTGGGTTCAAATCTTGGTTTTGCCTGCTTACTGTACCTCCTTTGTTACTTGGTGTGAATTATTCAAACTTCCTGGACACCTCAGTTTCCTCATCTGGAAAACGAAGGGACTGTTCTAGATGGCCTCTCCGGTTTCTTCCAACTTTCAATCTACGATTCGACAGTCTCTTGTATAGTAGCACAGGGATTTCCACAAGGCTGTTTTTGGAGTGACAAGGGTGGGAGGAAAGGCTCCTGATGTTCTCCCATTTTGGGATGTGCAACCCAAAACTTAACCTCTACCCATTTCCTTCCTTCAGGTAGTGGCATAATGTTCAAAAAAATAAGATTTTGCATTGGAACTGCAACCAGTTTTGAAACTAAGCATCACTTTATAATTTGAGGGTTGCTTTCTTTTATTTTTTCTTTTTACCTTAATACGAACTTCATTGGCCTTGGGTGGGGCAACTTCCACTTCTTCAATGGAAAGGGGCTTGTTCAACTCCCAAAGAACAGCTGCTTTGCATTTAATGACCTGAAAAATGAAGCAGAAACAAAGAGAGCAGCTAATGATCTCCTCTGATAGACAGTATTCACTAACTTTATAAACCTAACTTAGAGGCAGTTTGAGTTTGAGATGTCTATGAGACATGGATGTGGAAATATCCAGCAAACAGATGACCATTTGGTACTAGAATTTAAGAATGATATGTGAGCAAGATATGTGGATTTGGGAGTCATGGCTATCGGCATAATCACGAAATCCTGAAGGGCCATGGCTTCGCTAGAGTCAGTTTACACTTGCTTGAATTTTTGTTTAAACTTTCAGCATGAAAGCTTACCCCAGAAATCAGCAAAGCTACAAATCAGGGTTTGCTTTAGTGTTTTCTTGCTTGTCTAGGCAAGAAAACGATAGAGGGAATGTTAATAAGGCATGTCATGAAAAGAATGTCATGCTTTTTGGAGAGTTCAGAGAGCCAGCTGTGAAACAATCAAGAGTATAATTTTGATAGGAGTTGATGAAATCACACCCACGTACAGAATGTATATCGAGAACTCCTCTTATTAATCTATTTTTGTGTCATGGACACAAAGGGTTATGAGTAGACCAAATATTTCTCCCCGTGGCACTACAGGAAATTGTTTCTCCCACTGGAATTATTGTCATCTCTAGGAGAAAGGTGCCTGGGCACCACATTTATGGAAGTGTTCACTATGTTTCAGGCACTGTGTCAAACATTAAGAATACAACTCCCTTTGGTATTCCAGAGAAGTCAATGGATCCCTTCTCAGAATGTTTTTAAATGCATAAGATAAAATGCAGAGGATTACTAAAAAACCCAATCAAATTATGTGAATGTAGATTTATCAAAATATTTTTAAAAAGCCAACTTCATGGATTCTCAGTTAAGAAACCCAAGGGCAAAAAGAAGAGGAGTGAACCCTGGGGCAAACATGTGCCTACAAGATGGGACTTGGAGGGAGGCATCCTTGATTCCACTAAGTATCATCATAAAGAGCTTTCCTCCTCTCTCAGCTAACCTCCTAGAAAAAGCCCCTTGTACTCACTGTATCTACTTCCTCTCCAGTCCATTCTCTACTTAGTGGTCAAAATGATCTGCCTAACAAGAAGACTCCTTCTCCCCACTCTGACTCCCCAATAAATTCCAGTTACTCCCTATTAACTATAGGAACAAATAAAAGAATCTCTTTGGCTTTTACAATCCTTTACAATCTGTTCTCTTCCTACTTTTCCAGTTTTCTTATTCTTTATAACATATTTCACATGTTCTATTCCATGTATTCTACAATTCAAAGACATGACATTGGCCTTCTCTTTCCTTCCCATAGTATCCCATCTTGCCCATGGATCCATTGCCTGATTCTATGAGTTTTACTTCAGTTATTATTACTGTTCAGTCATTTTCAGTTGTGTTTGACTCTTCATGTCCCAGTTTGGGGTTTTTTTGGCCAAGTTGCTGGAGTGGTTTGCCATCTCCTCCTTCAGCTCATTCTACAGATGAGCAAATTCAGGCAAACAGGGATAAGTGACTTGCTCAGAATCACAGAGCTACTAAGTGCCTGAGACTGGATTTAAACTCAGAAAGATTAATCTTTGTGACATGAGGCCCCATACTCTATCTGCTGTGCCATCTAGTTTGCCAGGTGGAAAGAACATTTTCACTAGAGGTCTCTTAAGCTAGGAATTCTCTTCCTCTTTAGCCCTGGCCTCTGGTTTTCCTAATTTCCTCCAGTTGTCAGTTCAAATCCCACCTTCTTCAAAAGACCTTTCCCTGTCCTGCCTCCTGCTCTTGCCTTCTCTCTGGGATGACATCACATTTTCCTTGCATCTATAGCATGCCATCTGTCTCCTTAGAATGTGTGTTCCTTGAGGGCAGAGACTATCTTTTGCCATTTTTCTGTATCCCCACTGCTTATCACAGTGCCTGCACATAGTAGGCAATTGATAGATATGATAGGATGTAGAGATATAGGACAATAGTTGGGGTATGAAGGACACCTGCCTATGCTTGGAGCCATCAGGGAAATATCAATAGATAAGGATAGGCTAAAAATCAGAGAATGCAGCAAGCTCCTGGAGGAAATGAGAAAGAAAAGGGTCAAGGTATGAAATCAAGATTCTAGGCATTTTTATTTTGTGGCATTTCTAGGGCTTGACATAACTGCAAGAAGTTATAGGTAGACTAGATATCACTACTGTAAGGCTCGATGGGAAATTGTTTCTCCCGTAGGAAACTGTTGTTTCTAAGGAAAATGACAGTCAAGTAAAAAAAGCATTCATTAGAGCACTTACTGTATTCTTGACCTTTGGATGTCTCCAAATACTGAGTAAAGTGCTTATTGATAACTAAAAATACAAATAGCCCAAAAAGATTAAAGAAAGGATAAAAGAACCTATTTGTACAATAATATTTATACTAACTCTTTTTTTTTTTGTGGTAGTAAAGAACTGGAGGCTAATGAAGATGCTCATCATTTGGGGAATGGCTAAACAAGTTATGATATATGAATGAGAAAGAGTACTACTAAGCAATAAGAAATGATGAAAGACAAGGTTACAGGAAAACCTTGGAAGAATTGTATGAACTGATGCAAAGAGAAATGAGCAGACTCAGGAGAACAATTTACATAATAACAACAATTCTGTAAGCACAAATAACTTTAAAAATCTTAGGAACTCTGGTCAACACAATGTAACCAATTGAAGTTTCCAAAGACCCAAAATGAAACATGCCATCCACCTCCAGATAAAGAGGTGACAGACTCAAGAGTACAGGTTAAAGCCCACTTTCTTTTTCTTTTTCTTTTTTTTTAACACTTATTAACATTTATTTTTTAGAAAAGTTAACATGGTTACATGATTCATGCTCTTACTTTCCCCTTCACCCCCCAATTCCCTCCCCCCAGATGGCCGATGCGAATTTCCACTCGTTTTAACATGTGTCATTGATCAAGACCTATTTCCAAATTGTTGATAGTTGCATTGGTGTGGTAGTTTCCTGTCTACATCCCCAATCATGTCTGCCTCAACCCATGTGTTCAAGCAGTTGCTTTTCTTCTGTGTTTCCACTCCTGCTGTTCTTCCTCTGAATGTGGGTAGCATTCTTTTCCATAAATCCCTCAGAATTGTCCTGGGTCATTGCATTGCTGCTAGTACAGAAGTCCATTACATTCTATTTTACCACAGTGTATTGGTCTTTGTGTACAATGTTCTTCTGGTTCTGCTCTTTTCACTCTGCATCAATTCCTGGAGGTCTTTCCAGTTCACATGGAATTCCTGCAGTTTATTATTCCTTTGAACGCAATAGTATTCCATCACCAGCATATACGACAATTTGTTCAGCCATTCCCCAATTGAAGGGCATACCCTAGTTTTCCAGTTTTTTGCCACCACAAAAAGCACAGCTATAAATATTTTCATACAAGTCTGTTTATCTATGATCTCTTTGGGGTACAAACCCAACAGTTGTATGGCTGGATCAAAGGGCAGGCATTCTTTTATAGCCCTTTGAGCATAGTTCCAAATTGCCAGCCAGAATGGTTGGATCAGTTCACAACTCCACCAGCAATGCATTAATGTCCCAATTTTGCCACATCCCCACCAACATTCATTACTCTCCCCTTCTATCATTTTAGCCAATCTGCTAGGTGTGAGGTGATACCTCAGAGTTGTTTTGATTTGCATTTCTCTAATTATTAGAGATTTAGAACACTTTCTCATGTGCTTATTGATACTTTTGATTTCTTTATCTTAAAATTGCCTATTCATGTCCCTTGCCCATTTATCAAGTGGGGAATGGCTTGATTTTTCATACAATTGATTCAACTCCTTGTATATTTGAGTAATTAGACCCCTGTCAGAGTTTTTTGTTATAAAGATTTTTTTCCCAATTTGTTGTTTCCCTTCTGATTTTGGCTACATTGTTTTTGTTTGTACAAAAGCTTTTTAGTTTAATATAATCAAAATAATTTATTTTACATTTTTTAATTTTCTCTAACTCTTCCTTGGTTTTAAAATCTTTCCTTTCCCAGAGATCTGACAAGTATACTATTCTGTGTTCACTTAACTGATTTATAGTTTCTCTCTTTATATTCAAGTCATTCACCCATTCTGAATTTATCTTGGTGTAGGGCCCATCTTCCTTTTAGAAAACACTAACACGGTAATTTGTTTTGCTTGACTACATATTTGTAATGATCTTTGTTTTCCTTGCTTTCTCAATGAGTTGTGTAGAGGTGAGAATTTGGTGAGAATTTAGAATTGAAAATATGCTAAACTTGCATTTTAAGTAAAGGATATAAGCTCTTTGAGAGCAAGGCCCATTTTTGCTTTTAAATCTCTAGTGTTTAGCACAGTGTAAATGCCTCATAAATGCTTGTTGATTGATATTCTATTTATATGTCATACAATTTTAGATAGGTTCTGATTATGACTGAGCTCATACTGAGCTGTCCTAGGTCTGATCCATCTCCATTTGTCTTTTGTCTTCTCAAACATGGGCAGAGGTCTGTGATCTGACTCCTCCCCTGCAGCTGCTTGAATAAAGGATACCTCCACTAAATGAAAAACCAGAGTACTTTCATCTCTTTTTGCTGCTGACAGGATGGGCATCCCTACCCTCTGAGCCTGGACAAAAGGGAGGAGTTCATGAAATCATACTGAGGGATTCTGAATATAGTAACTCTCACATGAAATAGTCCCATTTCTTCACAGAAGTAGAAGCTAAGATTCCACACCCCTGTAGGAGGCGCTCTGTAGTGGTGGTAGTGAAGGCTTACAAAGAGAAGAAAAGAGACAAATTCAAGATGGCAGAGTAG
>NW_025364244.1:0-6440 GCF_016433145.1 Gracilinanus agilis | reverse complement strand
CTCTCTCTCTCTCTCTCTCTCTCTCTCTCTCTCTCTCTCTCTCTTAAAAGAAGAAGAGTAAATATAGCTCCATAGGTTTAACCCTAGACCTCAAAGAAGTATCCACTGTCTGGGGACCCAGCCTGCAAATCAAACCTACAAGTACAAGTTGGGTAAGTATTCCAGAGGAGACATTACATATACAACTTCAAGAGTTAACACTCTCAATCAACAATGGTATTCTGGGACCCCAAGAGATGGATCTTAAAGTGATGAATAAAAGTACTCCAGAAATGGATCCCTTTAAAGGATTTAAACACAAAGAATATAAACTCATGAATTCTCTTTATCCAGAGACACCTAGTGGGAAAATATGAGCCCAGAGAAATTGTATCCCACACTCCTGTTGAAATTAAAAGCATATATAGAAAGAGCTAAGGAATAGCAATTAAGGACTGGCCAACTATAAAGGCATATATCTTGATGGGAGGCTGAATTAAATGAAACCAAGGTCATGTAAGTGTGATGCCTTCTTCCATAGAAAAAGAAATACAACATTTAGAATTTCTTACCTCAAATGAAGTGAAAAAAGATTTCACACAACTCACCCTGGAAAGGCTCAGCATAATACCTATCTGCTGCAAAGGAATAGCTTCTCCTGCAAACTCAATGTACCCTTTGAGAATAGGAGTAAATCTAGAGATGTTAGATGCCAGGGTTTAACCTTGATAGTTTGTATTTAAAGATCTGGAGAATACTAGGATAGGGAATAATGGAAGAAGCAAAGATTTGTAGAGATTAGCATATAAATGAAATAGTTGTACAGGGGATGCATATATACATATATATGGAAACAAGATTTGAAATTTATCTCACACACTATAAATAAGGATATGATAAATCCAAAACCCTGGGTCACTATGACACTTAAAAATTTCATCAAACTATGTATTATTTTTGATGATCACTATCTGACTGGTTCATAGAATCATAGATTTTGGGGCAGGAAGGGACCTCAGAAGCCATCTAACCCAACCAAGTAGAGATGAAGAAACCAAAGTCCAAGGAGGCTAAAAATCTGAATAAGCAATTGGGGGCTTTAATATTAAATCTCATGTACTTAAGTTTCTTAATGGGAATTCCAAGCACCACAGACATCAAGTATTTCTATGGCAGTAAAGAGCTACCAGTAAGGGACACTAAATGAGGCTTTCTGAGCTCTGCCTTTACTATCTCTTCCTCCTCTTCCCTTGTAATTCTGGCTTAACTTTGCCAATCACTTTGGGCTTTCATAGCCATGAGGGCCACCAGGCCTGAGCAAAGGAAGGGTGAGATACCACATCACAGCACTTTCTAAGTCTACATATACCACTATTCTTTGCTCCATTCCCCCACTACCCTCTACACCCAAAAACAAACAAAGGCTCAAAACAGTAGCTGTTCCTTTTCTACTTGACAATGACTACCCTCAATCTTCCTCAAGAAGGTTTAAAAAAAGACTGAATCATAACTACTATAAAGAGACAATTCCTGTCTTATCAGGGAGGTTCAATTTATGCCCAGGTTGTAGGCTGAGGCTTTCAGCTCTTCAGCTCAAATTTTTGACTGTATGCTTAGAGGGAGGGAGGAAGGCGCCTGATCAATTTTCAAAATGTTAATGTAATTTATTTAATTAATTCATCTGCCTCCAAGTTTTTCTCATCTTCATCATTTATCATAATAAAATAAACAAACAGCTAGAATTCATTAATAGACACTCTTCTCTGTGTAGACCTCTTTGGTAGTATTCTACAAAATGGTCATTTTCTAGAAACATATACTTTCATATTTACTGAAGGAAAGTTTCCAGTAGTCTATCCAAGTAAATGATAACCTATACATGGATTTCTTGATCCTCAATTGTTATATGTGTTCAAGGAATGAAGCTATTCTCTGTGCTGTCCTTTTCTTCTCTCCACCTGTTTAGAACTAGGATTCTTAACCTATTTGGTGTCCTTGTACAGACTTTGGTAGTCTGGAGAAGCCTATGGACTCCTCCTCAGCATGTTTTCAAATTCATAAAATAAAAAAAGATAGGATCACCAAAAAAATCACTTAGGTTGATATATAGTTGTCAAAATATTTAAAGGCAACATGTTCAAGGACCCTAAATTAAGAACCCCTGGATTAGGCTCTAGGCTAGGTATATTTTTCAAAATCCAACCAGGAAGGTTATATTTTTTTCCCCATTTATTCTTTTCTTTTTTTTCTCCTTCTCTCCCCTTGAATGCTCCTTTTCACTTTTTAGTTGAAGCACCCATTTATACAGTAGGCATTTATGAATTCCTACTATATCTCCATCACAGAGTTAAGAATCACATAAAAGAAGTCTAGGTTTGCCTTTAAAAAACTAGCAAAATAGACAGGCAGAAAAGAAATATCATATTCTCTATAAATAATGTCAGCTCATGAGTTCTCTTTAGTCTCTTCTCCCTTTTAACACTCTTTCCAACTCTCCCATACACCTATATTCTATTTTGATTATACTGCTATGTATAAATGGCACCTTTCCCATATTAGTTTGAAAGCTTCATGAGGGTAAAGAACATGTCTCATTCACTTTCTTCAGTCAGTCAGGCTTTTATTAAATGGTTGTTACATGCCAGGCACTGCTAAGAAAGGAGGAAACGAAGTAAAAAACATCCCCTGCCCTCAAAGAATATACATTCCAAATGGGAAAGACAACATGTAAGAAAGCAGGTTATGTTGTAGATACAGAGAAGATCATCTGAAATGAAGGAGACATTTTATGCTTCTCACAGCACCTTCCACATTATAAGAATTCAATAAATATTTATTAAATAAAACCAGAAACAATTAGAGAATAATTGAAGGCAGGTCAAGAACTAAGAAATTCAGATGAAGAGGAAAAATCAATATAGGTTTAAGTTAGCCTGGGTAGCACAGAGATGCCCATAGATCTTTTTGCCTTTTTTACTTAGGATTCTTATCAATATCCACTGAGAATTGTAATTACAGAGGTAGGCCTTTAATATAACCTCACAGAGTGCTATGCACAGGTTCATAAGCCCATGGGAAACTACATATTTTCTGACGATATTAAAATCAGAAAGATACAAAGGATGGGCTGGCACAGATGACAAAAGTTGAAAATACAGAGCATCCTATCAAGGGTAAGAGAATAAGGAAGAGATCAATAATATAGATTGTCAAAACTGATTTTCTAAGAAGCAATGCTATGAATCTAGACTCTCTAAAATCTGTTAATACCCAAAGACAAAGATTTATTTGGCACATCAGAAACAACAAATTTCTACAGAGGGGTAAACCTATTTCTCAGCTGTTATTTGCCTAACATATCACTTCAACAGATTAGTGTACATCCCCCTCCCTCTTCTCATAAACAGATGGTTTCTTAAAGTCTAAGACATACCATCAAAGGATCTTCACTCAACACCAAAAACAAAAATTAACATATACATCATATTATCTTTTGTTTCTTTTCCTTTTGCATACACTTAATAAAGACACTTCCACAAAATCTTGAGTGGCATTTTTTGATTACCATGATAGCAACATCTTTTCTTCATTGAACACATGCAGACAAAAAGGAATCTATTCAAATGAGTTGGTTAAACATCTTTTGGCCCTGGTCTCTCTATTTGGCAAAGAAAAGCAATATGCCCACTAAATAGCTCATCTATTTCATTTGGAGGAAAAAAACCCACACACCACTATACAAGTGTGTTCATTCTGTATATAAATGAAAGGAAACAGAAATGAATGAAAATGAACTATTTTTAAGGAGAGAATGAAGAAATACCAAGTTAGCATTTCATTATTGTTGAAAGAAACTGGGATTCATGCTTTATCATGACCAGAGAAAATAGTACTTCAGAATGAAATTATATCTCCTCTAAACTCAGTGAAATATTTTGTTGATAAGCCAATTGCTCAAACAGAAGGATTAATGTGCTTAACCTTTGACTTTTTATTAATTTAGTAGACACATAAAATAGTACTTTTTGGATTCTTCTGTTTTTCCTGCTTATTTCTATCCTAAATTTATTTGAGCACTACAATTCATTTTTGTGTAAATATTTTGTAATTTGTAAATTGATTTATGATTTTATATGGAAAAATAACCAAAAGTAAAACAAATTGAATTTCAAAACATTAAAATGCTCTTTTCAACATAAGTTATCAACAATCCTTTATCCAAAGTCATAATTACTTTGATAATCAGTAAAAATATTGTCTAAAAAAATCTTTGGGCAGCTACATGGTACAGTGGAGTACCAGGCCTGAAAGTCAGAAAGAACTCATCTTGCTGAATTCAAATTTGGTCTCAGACACTTACTAGCTGTGTGACCCTGAACAAGTCAGTTAACCCTGCTTGCCTCAGGTTCCTCATCTATAAAATGGATTGAAAAGAAACCAGCAAACTAGCCTAATATCTTTGCCAGGAAAACCCCAAATTGGAGTCATGAAGAGTTAGGCACACCTTGTAATGCCCAGAGAATTATCCCCATAAATGATTCTGAACCAACAATGCAAAATGCAAAGGGACTTTATTGTCTTAGTTTAAACCAAGGGTCTCACATTGAAAGGCTGATATATGGCCACGAGCTGTGCTTGAGCTGGGTTTTTATAGAGTGGTAGGCAGCAGGAGGCGGGATAGGGGGATGTCTGTAGGTTGGGAAATCCTGCAGATAAGGGGAATGTCTGCAGGGATGAGTTCCTGCAGATAAGGGGAAGGTCTGCAAGGTAGAAAAGGTTAGGCTCTGGAGACCAGAGGTCTGCAAGTTTGGAATTCCTATGGACAAGCCTTTTTCACCATAATGTCATACAGGAGTCAGGATTTTTAATTCTGACTCTTTCTAGGTTCCACAGACTGACAATCAACTAGAAAATCTAGATTATTTTGTAAATGTTGCAAATTCTTGGAATGCTAGACTTGCTTATATTCATATTTAAGTGTAAGAACAGAAATGCATTCCAAAACTATTTGAGGAAAATCCATTTTATAAGGATGCCCATTCTACAGTGGAAAGAGCACTAACTTTAGAGTCAGAGGACCAAGTTCAAATCTTGCCTGTTATTTACCAGTTAATACTGGGCAAAACAACCACTCTGAACCTCAGATTCCTCATCAAGAAAATAAGAGAACTGAACTGGGTTGCCTCTTGTAGCTTCATATCTATGATCCTATTCCCCCTAGCATGGATAAGAGAATTGATTAAAGAATCAAGAGTTCGACTAAAGTGAACAACTATAAAGTCTCATTACTGTAATAAGAAGCCTTTTGGCTATCAAGCATTGTTTAGCAAGCAAGTATATGGAAAATATAAGGTCACCAAATATTTCTGAAAACTTCCTCCAACTTAACATTAGGAGAAAAAGTTTATGGTAGCTAAGTGGATTGAGAGTGAAGCCTAGAGATGGGAGGTCCTAGGTTCAAATGTAGCCTCAGATACTTCCTAGTTGTGTGACCAGGGGTCGGCAATGTATGGCTCTCGAGCCATATCTGGCTCCACCTCCCAATCAGCCAGTCCAGGCAGAGCCCCAGGATGTGCCTCAGGGGGCCCTTCACCCCCCCCCATATTCCAGCACCTTCCCCCTCCATCCTCCTCCTTCCACAGGCATTTATGGCTTTTAATGCCAAAAAGGTTGCCAACGCTTGTGTGTGACCCTGGGCAAGTCACTTTACCACCCCCTCCCCTACTCTGCCATTGCCTAGCTCTTATTGTTCTTCTGCATTAGAACCAATATACAGTATTGATTCTATGAAAGAAGATATGAGTTTAAAAATATATATATGCTCAGTAAAATGTTTAAATCTGTAAAGGTACCACTATCACTGGTATATTCTCAAATTATCTTTCCTTAGACTTTTTACCCACTAGTAATGAATTTCTAAATCAATTTAAATCAATTTCATGGAATTAATACTACACATGCATTTATTTACACAGTATCTGTTGGGAAATTACCAAGTTTCCTATGCTAATAAAAATTAATATGTATTAATTAAAGAGATAATATTTAATTTCTTTTGTAATCAGTTATTTTTATTACTTTATCTCAGAAGTAAAATTGGCCTAGCCTTAAAATGAACTGCAGAAGAAATAAATAAGTAGAGAGATAGCTTTAATCTCTCCAAGTACTGAAGCAGTATAATAATTCATTTACTGAAATTTAAAGATAACCATGCTATTTCTCCCAAATTTGATGAAAAGTTCTCACTAAAGGAAAAATGTCCCTCTTTCAAAATATCATGTTATTATGGTAGATTAGGAATAAAAAGGACCCCATATGTAAAAAAATTACCCTAACCATATATTCTTTTAGCTTTCAGAAGACAAAAATATAGACCCAGGTGATCTCTTGGTTGATTATATATATATATGGAGAGAGAGAGAGAGAGAGGGAGAGAGAGAGAGAGAGAGAGAGAGAGAGAG
>NW_025364243.1:0-1118 GCF_016433145.1 Gracilinanus agilis | reverse complement strand
CTCCACCAGCAATGCATTAATGTCCCAATTTTGCCACATCCCCTCCAGCATTCATTACTCTCCCCTTCTTTCATTTTAGCCAATCTGTTAGGTGTGAGGTGATACCTCAGAGTTGTTTTGATTTGCATTTCTCTAATTATTAGAGATTTGGAACACTTTCTCATGTGCTTATTGATACTTTTGATTTCTTTACCTGAAAATTGCCTAGTCATGTCTCTTGCCCATTTATCATTTGGGGAATGGCTTGATGTTTTATACAATTGCTTTAACTCCTTGTATATTCGAGTAATTAGACCCCTGTCAGAGTTTTTTGTTATAAAGATTTTTTCCCAATTTGCTGTTTCCCTTCTTATTTTGACTACATTGTTTTTGTTTTTACAAAAACTTTTTTAGTTTAATATAATCAAAACCATTTAATTTACATTTTGTAATTTTCTCTAACTCTTGCTTGGTTTTAAAGTCTTTCCTTTCCCACAGATCTGACACGTATACTATTCTGTGTTCACTTAACTTGTTTATAGTTTCCCTCTTTATATTCAAGTCATTCCCCCATTCTGAATTTATCTTGGTGTAGGGTGTGAGATGTTGATCTAGACTTAATCTCTCCCATATTGTTTTCCAAATATCCAAGCAGTTTTTGTCAAATAGTGGATTCCTGTCCCAAAAGTTGGGCTCTTTGGGTTTATCATACACTGTCTTGCTGATGTCATTTACCCCAAGTCTATTCCATTGATGCTCCTCTCTATCTCTTAGCCAGTACCATATTGTTTTGATGACTGCTGCTTTATAGTATAGTTTAACATCTGGTACTGCTAGGCTCACTTCCTTCACATTTTTTTTCATTATTTCCCTTGATATTCTTGATCTTTTGTTATTCCAAATGAAATTTGTTATAATTTTTTCTAATTCAATAAAGAAGTTTTTTTTTTTGGTAGATTGATAGATATGGCGCTAAATAGGTAAATTAATTTGGGTAGAATGGTCATTTTTATTATGTTACCTCATCCTACCCATGAGCAATCAATGGCTTTCCAATTGTTTAGATCCAGTTTTATTTGTTAGGAAAGTGTTTTGTAGTTGTTTTCATATAATTGCTGTGTTTGTTTTGGTAGGTAGAT
>NW_025364242.1:0-6588 GCF_016433145.1 Gracilinanus agilis | reverse complement strand
CTCTGTATCTTATTTACCTTTTCAGGTTTCTCTCGATTTTTGTGGTTCGATATCAAACTTTCCATTTAGCCCTGGTCTTTTCTGTGCAAATACCTGGAATTCTTCAATTTTGTTGAATGCCCATACTTTCCCCTGGAAATATATAGTCAATTTTGTTGGGTAGTTGATCCGTGGTTGCAGGCCCAGCTCTCTTGCCTTTCTGAATATCGTATTCCAAGCCTTACGGTCTTTTAGTGTGGAGGCTGCCAGATCCTGTGTGATCCTGATTTGTGTTCCTTGATATTTGAATTGTCTCTTTCTGGCTTCTTGTAAGATTTTTTCTTTTGCTTGAAAGCTCTTAAATTTGGCTATTATATTCCTGGGGGTTGTCTTTTCTGGGTCCAGTGTAGAGGGTGATCTATGGATCCTTTCAACGTCTACATTGCCCTCTTGTTGTAGGACTTCAGGGCAATTTTGCTGAATAATTTATTTTAGTATAGAGTCCGGGTTTCTATTAATTTCTGGTTTTTCTGGAAGACCAGTTATTCTCAAATTGTCTCTTCTAGACCGGTTTTCTTGGTCTGTCACTCTCTCATTGAGATATATCATGTTTCCTTCTATTTTTTCAGTCTTTTGACTTTGTTTTATTTGTTCTTGTTGTCTTGAGAGATCATTAGCTTCTAATTGCTCAATTCTAGCCTTTAGGGATTGGTTTTTGGCTATAATCTTTTGGTTTTCGGCTATAATCTTCTGGTTTTCCTTTTCACTCTGGTCATTTCTGGTGTTCAATTTGCTTATCAGTTCATTTGATTTCTGAGCCTCACTTTCCAATTGCAAGATTCTACCTTTTAAACTGTTATTTTCTTGCCAGATCTCTTCCATTTTCCTCAAAATCTCAGTTTTGAACTCTTCCATAGCTTGTGACCAGTTTTCCTTATTTGAGGTGGGTCCAGATGCTTGTTTGTTCTCCTCCTCTGTTTGCTTGGTTGTCTGGATTTTCTCTGTGTAAAAGTTGTCGAGTGTTAAAGACTTTTTTTTCTTGTTGTTAATCTTTCTCTTCTGAACTTCCTGAGTCTGGGTAGCCATTATTAGCCCAGCAGCTTCTCAGCTTTATCCTCGCGCTCAGGGTCTGTTCGTGGTCTTTTGGCTCCTGAGGTCTGAGGTCTGGTTTTTTCCAAGGTCAAGCCCCCTGGTGGACCCCCTTGCTTGATCTTCTGCAAGAGGTTCCTTTACAAGTCTCAGTGCGCTGCTTCCACAGTCATATACCCGTCTGCACTGGTTCCCCACTCAGGGTTTCAGAGCTTTAGCTCGTGGCTGTGTCTGCCTCTACCCGCGCCTACGCTCTGAGACCGTGCTCAAAGTTCGTGTGCATTCTTTAGCTTTTTGGGGTCCCAAATCTTGCTGCTCTCAGGAACAGGCCCTGGAGCTGCCAATGACTCGATGGGTGCCCCAAACTTGCTCTATTTCTTTTTAGCTGGCTTTGGCACTATAGGTGGTGTGTGTGGAGGGGTTGGGGGTGGGGTGGTTGCTCAGCTCGCAATTTAGTGAGAGCTGTTTCTCCCCTTTATAGCATGGAAATGTCCCGATTCCACATACCTTCCACGCTGCACCCTGTTGTGGGGTTCCTCCATTCGTCTGGACTTGTTTTTATGTCTCCTTGTGGAGTCTTGTATGTTTTGGTCAGGAGAGATTAAGAGCTGCTTTTTACTCTGCCGCCATCTTAACCCGGAAGCCTATCAATTCACTTTTTAAATAATCATCTACAGACATTTTTCGATTCATTTTCTCTTCCTCCCTCCCACTCCTCTCCCTTCCCCTGGGATGGATTTTAAACATAACTTTCTTTGATAGCAGAGGAATAGATCAAATGATCTTATAAAGTCTTTTTCAGCCCTCTAATACACTAACCTAAATCATCTTTGCTTCACTTTAAGCCCCCCTGATTATGGGGAATATATCGGTTGCCAGCCTCTTTGTAGTTACTCTGTCATATGCTGGAACAATGTCAGAAAATGATTGCTTCTTTCTTGGGCAAATGAGCTGAATCATAGCCCAGTGCTTATGAAGTTAGGAGTTCAAGTTTAATTCAAAGATGCAGGCCACTCATCCTAGATACAAGGAAACTCTACCCCTTGACCACTGGCTGTATCCCTATACCTGACTGGCCAACTTACAAATGTATATTGGTCACCAGGGAGACTTTTCAAAAGAATGTGAAGAGGGGGCAGCTGGGTAGCTCAGTGGAGTGAGAGTCAGGCCTAGAGACAGGAGGTCCTAGGTTCAAACTCGGCCTCAGCCACTTCCCAGCTGTGTGACCCTGGGCAAGTCACTTGACCCCCATTGCCCACCCTTACCACTCTTCCACCTATGAGACAATACACTGAAGTACAAGGGTTTAAAAAAAATGAAAAAAAAAAAAGAATGTGAAGACCTCAGTGGGAACCCTAAGGGTAATCACTCTCACTCTCCTAAAATAGAGTAGTAGTTTTAATTTTAAATGCAAAGCATAGTGCACCATCACTGGATTTAATGCCTCTTGTTTGAACTGATTATTCTGATCTTTATCATTTACATATCCAGATGCAGAGGAAAGGAATTATACTTAATCTGTCTTCTGCAAAAAGGAGAAATTATTTAGGATCCATTGTATATCACTGTTTTCAGAAGGGTTGAGTTAGACATCAGTGTCAATTTATAAAAGAACCTTTTTCTGCCTGGTGCCTCTTCTATCCCCTCACGAACATTTCTTAAATTAGAAATTCTCTGAGCTAAAATAAAAAGAGAGAGAACAGGAAGCATGCAATGGGATAGTCATAATGCCCTGGTTTTTATAGGTTAATTATGACTCTTGGGAAGATCAAGGTTTAACTCATCCTCTTAAGTAAATTGACACTTTCAATTTACAAGTTTGTATTAAGCATACATCTTGAAAAATAAGAAAAAAGACAAAAATGCAGTCCCTGACTCCTAGACACTTTCCAATATTGTCCTGTACTCCAAGAAAAGCTTCTGTGTGTATACAGTTCCATTTTCACTTCCTCTCTCTAATGTCCTAATATAATGGTTTGGCCAGCAGTGGTAAATGCCATCTTCAGTGAGTGAAGACTATATACACTAGGAAATAGCACCTGTAATTTATAGCATGAGGAAGACTCTGCTAAGGTAGCAATTAAATTGTGGGATGATGGTATTTACAGTGAAATGCTGCCCACTAAACATCCATCAGGACTTCCTAAAATGGTAAAGGCAAAACCCCAGAGAGGTAGCCTGAAGCTCTTCATGAGGTTGGGGTTGGCAAGGAAATTACAACTTTTTGATCTGGGGGCCCTCAGAAATTTCTTCAGTGGCCTAAAATAGTTCTTAAGCTTGCAGAGAGTAGTTATCTCTTCTTCTACTCTCCTGAGATCTCTTTGTCTATATCCATTATTCAGTTATTCAATAAGTGTTTATTAATCACCTCCTATGTACACTGTGCTAAGCATTGGGGATTCAAAGCAAGACAAAGGACAGTCCCTGCTCTCAAGGAGTTTACCATCTAATGAATGGAGACAACATGGAAACAACCATGAACAAACAAGATAGAGCCAGGATATATTAGAAATAATCAACACAGGGAAGGCACTAGAATTAAAAGGTACTGGGGAAATGCTTCTATAAAAGATAGGATTTTCACTGGGCCTTGAAAGAAGCCAGGAGAGCTAGGAGGTAGAAATGAGAAGCAAAAAAAAAAAAAAAAAAAAACCCAACCATACCAGGCAGGGAGGATAACAAGTGAATATGCCCTGAGTTGGGAGATGGGATGTTTTATGAGAGGAACAGCAAGGAATGGCACTGGACATGTGGGTTTGGGGGTTGGGGTTTTTGACAACCAAAAAGAGGAATTTACATTTGATCCTGTAGTTCAGTGGTTCCCAAACTTTTTTGGCCTGCCTCCCCCTTTCCAGAAAAAGTATTACTTAGCCTCCTGGAAATTAAATTTTTTTAAATTTTAATAGCAATTAATAGAAAAGATAAATGCCCCTGTGGCCATCACCGCCTCCCTGGATTGCTGCAGCACCCACCAGGGAGCGGATAGGAAACCACTATCATTTAATGAATGAGAGAGCCTGGCTCAGGGATGGAATGGTCAGAACCATGCTTTAGGAAGAGCATTTTGAAAGCTGAATGGAGGATGTACTTTGTTGAGGAGAGACTTGAGGCAGGGAGACCAACCAGCAGGTTATTATAGTAGTCCATGGGATGATGGGCCTATACCATGGTAGTGGGAGTGTCAGAGATGAGAGAGGGGCAAATACAAGAGATGTTATGAAGATAAAATCAATATGACATGGCAATAGATTGGATATTGAGAGGGGGGAGAAAGAGAGGGAAGAAAGCAGAGAGAGAGAAACAGAGAGAGGAGGGAAAGAGAAGAGAGAGAGACAGAGAGAGAATAAAGGGTAAAAGCTAGGTTGCTGGCTTGGGTAACTGACTAAATATGGTGCCCTTAACAGTAATAAGGAAGTTGGGAGGAAAAATAATGAGTTCAGTCTGGGACATGATGAATTTGAGATGTCTACACAACATCCAGTTTCAGATGTCCACCAGGCAGTAGTATACTAAAGGCCAGGAGAGAGATTCGAGTTAGATAAATAGATGTGAGAATCATTGCTTTAAAAATGATCATTGAATCCATGGGAACATTACCAGAAGAATTCCAAAGAAACATCATTTAGGTTTCCCCATTGCTCAGTGAGAAAGATCTTTCACCCTGGCTTGTTAACAACATTTAGTAGCTTGTATATTATGATGACTTAACTCACAATTCTTCATCTGTTAGCTGGATTCAATAAAACTTCCAGACGGTGATCTGTTCTCTTACAATACTAATTTTACCAGGAGTTATCATCCTGTGTACATAAACCTCCAGAATTGTAAGTCTAGAAACTAGAGGCAAAGCAAGGGGAATACAGCAAAGGAAGTAAGCCCTCAGACTCATAAGTGCTAGAAACATCCTGAAGAGTCAGCCTGGGTAAAGAGTTCTTTAACCAATTCCAAGCTTTTAACAGACTCCAAAAAATAACCATTCATCTCTCTGGAAAATGAGAATAGAAGCAGTTTCATGTGCATCATCTCAAATATTTAGTCTTGCAAACTTAACTTTGAATCCCTATTCTGAAAAATGTGGATGGCATCATTCCTAAACCTTG
Organism: Gracilinanus agilis; assembly: GCF_016433145.1. NCBI lineage: Eukaryota > Metazoa > Chordata > Mammalia > Didelphimorphia > Didelphidae > Gracilinanus > Gracilinanus agilis. Next base: position 1,420 of record NW_025364242.1, on the reverse strand, counting down.
AAGGGTGCCTCTGCACCTACATGGCCGTTATATCAGAAAGAGATGCATGAATCACTTGTGTAGTGTTCTATAGGACCTGAGTTGGACATCCCACTCAACAAATTAGGCAAATCCTGAGGTTGCCAAGCCACTAAGGATAAGGATTGGGGCACTACTGCTTCTTCCCTCTCAAGGAAAGTGCTGTCCTTTGGCTACATGGGCTTCTATGGTCCTGTCCCTTCATCCTCTGGGAAAGCCTATCCTGCCTCAGAAATACAAGAGACCTCATACAACCGATTAGATCTACCTATTTCTATAATGACTCCCTGAAATTTTCCAATATTTAACTCAGGGTTTGTTTTTTTAAACTATTTTTATATCATTCTTCCCCACTGAATAGTTTGGTGAAACCTGTGGACTCTTTCTTAGAAGAATGTGGTATTTTGAAAGTATAAAATAAAATAAGCCAATTCTGTAAAAAAAAAAAGTCAAAATATTTTAAAAACAAGTTCATAAACCTCAGGTTAAGAACTGCTGATATCTCTCAAGTGAGGTTTCCAGCTGAGTTGCTGCTATGTTCTTAAAGACTCATAGAATTTTAGGGCTAGAAGGGAACTGTACTCCCACCCCTCACATTTCTCTTCCATAAACTGATCCTCAGAGAGATGAACTGACTTGCCTAAGGGCATATTTGTTTAGCTGTAGATGGAGTTTTTAACTACCATATGCCAAGTATTAATAACAATAGCTCACATTTCTATACAATTTTACTCTATTTTATAAAGTTCTGAGCATTGGCCCATCTTCCCCATCTTGACTATTCAGGTAAATAAGCAATTAATCTCGTGCATTTAGGAGGCTCCTACTGTGTTCTAGGCACTGTCCTAGCCACTGGGGATACAGAGACAAATGAAACAGTCCCTGCTCTTTGAAACCTAAAGAAAATAAGTACAAGGAGACAAGCAGCTGAAGTATCAGGAAAGGCTTCATGTACAAGGTAGTGCTTAAGCTGATTTCTTTCAACAGTTAATATAAGTTAATATAAGAAAGGAATACTTTTTGGGCATGGAGGTCAGCCAGTATGAAGACATGGGGATGGGGTATCATGTGTGAGCAACAGCAGGGAAACTGATCTGACTGAACCACAGAGTATAAGAAGGGAGAGTAATGTATAACAAGATTGGAGAGGTAGGTTGGGTCCAAGTAGTAAAGGGCTTTAGAAGCCAAACAGAGGCTGAAAAGCAGCCTTAGGCCTAAAGAAAATCAGACAGCAAGCCTAAAGGAAATCATGTTAACTGGCAGTATTCCAAGGTGCCCTGAGGTTTTTGCAGCATTAAATCCTCACGAGAATGTATGTTTTTTTTTTAACATTTATTAATATACATTTTTAACATGGTTGCCTGATTCATACTCCTCTTATCCCCTTCACCCCCCCCCCCCC
>NW_025364241.1:0-3999 GCF_016433145.1 Gracilinanus agilis | reverse complement strand
CCCTTATTTTTCCCCCTCTTTTTGTTTTTAAAGGCCTTATGAATTCCCTCTCCCTTCTCCCCTCCCTTTTTTGTCCTCCCCACTCCCCCTGCTCTTCTCAGTTCTTTTTGAATCAGTTCATAAAAGTCTTCCCACATTTTACTAAAATCATCACGCTCATCATTTCTTTTAATACACTAGTATTATATTAAAATTATATACCACAATTTTTCTGGCCATTCTTTAATTAATGGACATAGTCTCTATTTCTAATTCTTTGCCACCAGAAATAGAGGTGCCATAAATATTTCTGTACATATAAGTCCTTCTCCTTTTTTTTTTTTTTGATCTCTTAGGAATATGAACCTAGTAATGATTGATAGCCATTCTTTTAAAAATTACCATTAAAAAGAGCTAAATTCTGGAATACATATAACTTAAAAATATTTACTTATCATCGTTGTACTTTATGAATTACATTCTTGTAGCCAGTAAAATGTATTATGGGGAACTTTAGTTTGCAAGTATCATAAACATTGAAAATATGATGGATAATGGGCTATACTCTTCCTAAAAAAAGTTTCTCTGATTATAGACTTAGAAATCTTAGTAGTTACTACAATAAATATATTGAAGTAGGAGGAGAAGATACTGTAAAACAGTGGGTTTATGTTCCTGTAGTAAAATATTTTGAAACTCTACTTAAATTCAGTCTAGATTTGCATAACAACGAAATGAGCTGAAGAGAATAGAAATCAGCTATAATATCTCGTCAGTCAACAAAAAGTGAGGATCTATGAGGATTTTTTTTTGTTAGTTTGTTTTTTACCCAGTTTCTTTGTTATGTACTTTCCAGGGAAAACAACAACATTATTACAATGGACTATAATTGATGTCCAGCTGACCTTGCCTTCTGAGGTTAATTCCAAATGCAGGCCAGTGGTTTAGTGGGCTCTGCAACTGGATAAATTTTCCCATGTGACATAAATCTTATATTTTTTCATAGTAAAATGAGCAACATTCTGAAAACATGTAAGCATTTTGTTGACAAATTTGAGAAGAAATGAATATAACAGTTATACTGAAATGGAATTTTAGCCCAATTGCTCTTGAACCATTATTTAAGGGATGGCATGTGTTTATAATTTTATGTTATATTATGTTATAAACTTAATTATATTTTACATAAAATAAAAAGTACCTCAAATTTAAAACCTGCTTCACGATGCTGAACACAATTAATGGATTTAGCACCTGACTAACTAGTCATTTTACAGAAGGCAAAACACAGTTTTTATTGTAGAATTCTATGATTTGGAAGGAATTATGAGTTAGGGTGTTACATATCAACATGTTGAAATGTGGTTATGTAAATCTTCTCTCTCTCTCTAGAGGAACTCCAAGCTTTTGTTAATAATAAATTTCATGTATTTTTTCCATAAAATCATTTCATTCAAGTTTGGGTGTTTGTCTTAAATCTGAAAAAATGTTTAACATGTAGGTTTTTAACTCTTCAGTGTTGTGTAATAGATAAAGCAGTGGTCTTGGAGGCAGGAAAATCTGAATTTGAATCCCATTTCAGACATTTGCTAGGTGTCCTTGGAAAAGTTATCAAGTGTCTCTTGGCCTCAGGTTTTTTTTAATCTGTAAAATGAGAGAGTTGGAACTAATGGCTACTCAGGTCCCTTCCAACTTTAAATGTATAATCTTATTGAAAATTCTAAAATACATTTAGTGTCATGTTTGAAAGATGTAAAAACTCTGTGCAAATGTAAACAATTGCAGTAAGTTCCTTAGGTAACTAGGTGGCATAAGGAAAATAGTACCAAACTTGGAATCAGGAAGACTTGAATTCAAAATCTGCCTGACTGTCTAGTTGTATGGACCTGAGTTTAACCCCTCTCAAGCCCAGCTGAGGCTCAATGACTTGCACTGTTCACACAGGTGGTAAATGGCAGAGCCAAATTCAAATTTAGGTGTTAGATTCCAAATCTGTCATACTGTCTTCTACATTCATGTGCCTATAATTGACAAGGAAGTTTTGAATCTTTAGATTCCACTGAAAAGCTCTCTTTTTATCATTTTCTAGCTAAGTAACATTTAGCAGTCCCTGGGTGTTCTCTCTAATATCAAAACTCTGTACTATAGATGCTCTACAATTCCTTTAAAGTTCCATGATTATGATTTTGTGATATTTTCCCTACTCTCACCCCACAATGTTAAAAGATGTGACAGCTTAACATGGAGACATTGAAGGCATCAACAGTTGAATAATCACAGAGAAATAACCATGTACATCAAGGAGAACGTAATGCTCAACAGATACATTATTCAGTTGCCAGGGATTATTTGGTGATGGGCATTGTGGATAATTTTGAAAAAACAAAACTTAAAGGTAATCTCATGAAAAATAAAGAAGGGAAGAGGAGTCCCAGGTCAACTAGTAAAGGGCTTTGAGGCAAAGGATGAAGATTGTTTGGTTCTATCCCATAGGGATAGCTCAAGTGGTAGGGGAATCAAATTCAAAGTGATAAATGTGATACTCGGCATTAAGGCCAACTGTTCACTGAAGAATAATGATGCTGCAGACAAAGCTCAAGTAGACTGCATTGACTTGATTAGGCATCCTGTTGTAATCCAGTGGTGATAGAGAAAGAGTATCTTGATGGCAAACTAGAGACAAAATGAGATTTTTCGCCTAAAAGTTTAATAACACTATTATGAAGGTAAAAGTATATTTGCTAATAGATCAGATCACAAATCAATGAGCAAGATTAGTCTAAAGATCCTAACAGTTTCAGATGCTGGTGCTTTGGTCTGGGAATAGAAGAGTGTTAGGGTCAAGGCAGTGGGGAGGATTTTCAAGTTTCACCTTTTCTGCATATGGCCTCATTTGAGGCTTTGCCATCCAGTTCAAGATAATGGAATGAATTCATGACAAGAAGTGAAGACTGGATGTTTGTTACAATTAAGCTTTCATTCTCGGCCTTTTCTTTTTTTTTCTTGGGTGGACTAGAAGACAGAAAAGGGACTAGAAATGACAATTTTAGTTACATGAGGGGTACTACATCTGTTACCTTAATAATAATTAATCTCATGTTGAAATATTAAGGTCTGATTGCATCCTCACTTGATATGCATAATTTTTAATTCTATTGAAGATTGAAATTGAGCTACTCTTGATTAAAATAAGATATATAATTTAGAAACACTAAGATTGGGTTTCTGCATGTGGAATTTAGTTTTTCACTTGGAAGTTGTTTATGAGATAATCAGTTGGAAGAGGAATCATTCTAATGTATTTCTTATACCCTATTTGTTGAGTTTTGCATAATAAATCCCTCTCTTTTCCACTGAGCAACCAGTCATTCTTACTTTTTCACTGTTTTTCTATTTGTCATAAACAGACCTTATACCAATTAGATGTTACTTTGTAACCTTCAACTGAATAGGGTCCACAGAAGTTCTCAGAACTGGAGAAATCAGGAACTATTTATCCTCATTCAAATAATAAATGAGATGTGAAATGAGCTTCATGGTAGATGATTCCCCAGAGGTTGTTCTATAATAGCATATGAGTTTGCAGTGTTGCGGCTAGCAAATTAATTTAAAATTGGTCAACATTTGTCCTTTTAAAAACCCATTTAGAAGAGTTTCTAGAGAGACCTAACTATATTTTGGCAAAATGATAACAGACTCTGACCCTCCTTGCACATGTATAAATGGTAGAGTGGAGTGTACCTGAAATAATCTTTGTGCTTTGTGAACAGCTGTTCTCTTTGGAAACCAGGGGAATCAAATCAGTTCCATTTGGCCTGAATGCTTAGAATTGATATTTTCCCAGGTTTCTTTCTCACCTATTCAAGAGTAAGTGCACAAAGTGTTTCCAGTTGAAGAACTAAATGCAAAATTTAAAATGACCCAGAGTCCTGATATAACCTCTTTCTTTTCTTTCCTTCCTTCCTTCCTTCCTTCCTTCCTTCCTTCCTTCCTTCTTTCCTTCCTTCCTTCCTTCCTTCC
>NW_025364240.1:0-4608 GCF_016433145.1 Gracilinanus agilis | reverse complement strand
GAAGGAAGGAAGGAAGGAAGGAAGGAAGGAAGGTTTGGGTTTTTTTTTTTTGGTTTTTTGCTTCACACAAAGATGACGAAAGGATTTGATGTCCAGGTATTTCCTATACACAACTTACCTAAGGCCAAATCTGGTGTCTAAGTGTGAGTAGGCCTGAGACCCAAGACAGAGGCAAATGGAAAGAGCACTGACTGGAGTTAGAGAACCCAGGTTTAAAATCTGCCTCTAATGCTTTCTATCAGTGGGGAACTTAGCTAAAGTAACCGTCCTGTGCCTCAGTTTCCTCATCTGTAAAATAAAAGGATGGGCACGATGGTCTCTGAGGTCCCTTCCAGCTCTAGATTTATGGTCCTAAGTAGACATACCTGGCTAATAAGAGAGTACAATATCAGGAACTGAGGAAGTTCCCAACACATCCAAATATTAAGATAGTGGAATAACCATGCCAATAGTAGTATAGTGCATAAGAGTGCTAGGCTTGGTGTCAGAGGGACCCAAATTCAAATCCTGTCTCAGATACTTAGCTGTGTAGCCTTGGATAAGACCACTAAGATCTCTAGATCGGTTTTTTTTGATCTATAAAATAAGGAAAATAATACCACCTGCTTCACATGTTTGGTGTTAAGGATCAAATGAGATAATATATGTGAAATGATTGGTAAACACTAAAGAACTGTGCAGTTGTCCCAAAAATGTTAATGCAATTCTAAGCTACCAAAGTGTTAGTTATCCTCTTCATCACTATTATAAATCCGTAGCAGTCCCCTATTTTTATAACCCTTTCAAAAGCAAATACTACACTTCCCTGCTTCCCAAGTGAGTTGGAACAAGGTCACAAACCTGAGGAGAGGTAACCATGCCAGGGGATTCTTCATGAAGGGATATGGGAAAGAAACAATCGATAAAACCCTACAGATCTCAGCATCAGACTTCTGTCTGTAGATTTTATGGAGGGGGGCAGTATTTTTTTCTTTTTAAATCAATAAGTTAAAGCATGGTCTTTAAACAAGTCAGAGAAGCATCTTGGGAGCAAGGTTTGAAAGGAATAAATAAGACCACATTGTTTACCAACCGTCCAGTTCATCAGTCATACCCGTTGAAAGCAAGCTCTCTGGAGGACCCAAAGAGTAAGCATTCCAGGGATACAGGGGAAAAGATCCCTGCCAAGAATTTGCTGTTCATGATGGAATTCAATGTAAAGGGAGGGCTCAGATGTTAGTATTAACCCCCAGCTTCTGTAATTAAGCACAGCAGGTATGAAGGTCCCACTCAGACTTCAAAGCACATTGTGCCTCTATTAGCTAAAAACTGCATCGGTCACAACAGTACCCTGCCGTGCTACCGATTTTGACTTCCTCTTGCTGGGCAATTGTCATTCAATGTCAGCCCACCCAAAGTAGCCCTTTCTTTCTTCCTGAACACATGGCAACAACTCCTGCAAAGAGCAGGATAGAAACGATCAGGATCAGAACCAATAATAAAATCAGAAAGAGGCTTGGGAAATCCAACCTGCGATTTTGTGGGGACCCAGAACCTTGGATTAGGAAATCACCTTTACCAATGAAGATCAGCTCCTTTTCAACAATTTATGCAATAGTCTTAGAGATCTGCCTAAAGCAATAAAACATGACTTGCCCAGGGTCACCCAGCCAATATGTGTCAAAGCAGGTCTTCAACTCACATCTCCCAGATTCTAAATTTTAATCTCTATATACTAAGCCAATAATAAAATGATAGAATATAGGTATATAGTACTTTTCAAATAGCAAATGCTTTACTAATCTCTTGGCTCATCTAACTCTCAAAACAACCCCAAGAGGTAGGCAGTGGAAGTATCATTATCTCTATTTCACAGATGAGAAAACTGAGGCTCAGAGAGACTAAGTGATTTGTCTGAGGTCCTATAGCTGTTCCTCAGGCAGCTGTGGCTCGATGGGTTGAATGCTGGGATTTCAGACTCAGATACTTCCTAGCTGTGTGACCCTGGGCAAGTTACTTAACCTCTGATTTCCTGACAAAAGGATCCACTGGAGAGAGAAATGGCAAACTACTCCAATAGGTCTGCCAAGAAAACCCCATGGATAGCTATGAGCCATGGGGGCCATGCAGAGTTGGACGTGACTGAACAACTGAAAAAGAAAATATAGTTTAAGTGGCAGCCTCACTACTCAGACCCAAGTCTTTCTGACGCCCCTCTATCACACTGACTCTTGGAAGTCCTGCAAGACGTGCCTAGCCCTATTCAATTCTAACTTCCTTTGTGGCCCTCTTCTAATTTCAGCATAATGCTGTAAATACAAGAGGAGCCCCAACCCCAGGTGCTGGGAATAAGGCTTAAAAATGGAAGCAGAAAGTGAGCTTTGAAGTCTCTGAAGCCAACCTAGAATACTCTGGAAGAATCTATTTCCCAAACTTTTACATACAGCCTAATGAATGGCAACCACAACAGAAAACTTCTACAAACTGAGGCAGGATAGAGAAATCATTATTATTATTAATAATAATCATCATTATTATTATTATTATTACTACTACTACTACTGATGATGATAATGACAGCTACCTTTAATAACGTGCTTTGAAGTTTGCAAAGTGCTGTCCATGTATTATTTCATTTGAACCTCACAGTAACCCTCACAAATAGGGTGTGCCATTATTATTCCCATTTCACAGGTGAGGACACTGATGCTGAGGGGAGTTAAGTGACTTGCCCAGGATAACAGTTAATTAGTGCCAGAGTCAGCATTTGCATTTAGATCTAACAGTAAGACTAGTGCTCTAACCATTACCCTACTAGCCATCTCAAAAGTGAGTAAGCAGAACCGGAGGGAAATTTTTCAGCAACTACAATAACTTAAAGAAAAACCACAATGAAAAATGAGAAAATTATAGTTAATGTAGTCATGATTTCAGAGGACTAATAGTGAAGCAGGATGCCTCAAAGGAGAGGTGGACTACGGGTATAGGATAAGGCATACATTGTCAAATAAGATCAGTATGTTGTTTTGTTTTGCTTAGTTGTGCTTCTTTATTCTTGGTGGGAGGGGGTGTTTGTATGTCTGTGGGTCTGCGTGTGTGTGTATGTGTGTGTGTGTGTGTATGTGTGTGTGTGTGTGTGTGTCTGTGTTTGTGTGTCTGTGTGTGTGTCTGTGTCTGTGTGTGTTTGTGTTTGTGTGTCTATGTCTGTGTGTGTTTGTCTGTGTTTGTGTGTCTGTCTGTATCTGTATGTCTTTGTGTCTGTTGTTAAACTTTACCTTCTGGCAATATCAATTCTAAGACAAGAGCATGCCAAAGGCTAGGCAATGGAAGCTAAGTGACTTACTCAGGGCCACATAGCTAGGAATCATCTGAGCCAAGGGAGGTTTGTAAGTGGAAACCCTCACCCCGGGGTCTAGTTAAAGCCATGGTTGCAAATCTTTACTTTGGGACAATCATTTTGCTATCTAGGTTGCCAAAAGCAAATCACTCAGATTGGCAGAGATGATCAAGTTCAGGAACATTAATGTAATATTGATTTCCATTCCAAGGTGGTCTGATCCTCTGATGAATCGAGAAAGTAGGGCACTATGGGGTTAATAGAACTAGAATTTAAGAATACCTTAAAGGACTGAGCTGCATTATTAAAACAGTATAGTTTTTTGTACTCATAAGGCAAAAAGAAAAGATAGAGATCTAACATGAAAATTTTTATTTTGAAATAAAATTGCTATCTGTGTGTAATCAGTTTATTTTAAATTTTTTGCAGATAAGAGAAATAATAGTAAATTAGAGTAAAATAATTTTAATGTTTCCTTCAATTGACTATCTATTCCTAAGCTCTGAAATGAGAGCACCCAAATTCAAATTCTTCTCATTATTGAAAGTTAGTCTGACTCAGTTGTTCCCATTGTTCCCAGACCTGCTTGTCAGTCACTGTTGAGGGAAGGTGTCACTCAGTCTATAATTTTGTATTCCCTGATATCTGTCATGTAGTCAAGTCACCTGTTTCTGTTTGTACCTGGAAATTGTCATGTACTGCTACTTTGGGGAGGAACTGAGATGCTAGGGCCCAATCCCTTTTACTGATAAATCTACCCAAATTGTCTTTGTCTCTTTTCAAAAGTTATCAATAAAAGCTGGTCCCATCTTGAAGCCATTTACTGATTCTCGGTGATCATCCCATTGACTACATGTTCCTATCTTAATATACTTTAATAAATGCTTTTAATTCTCTCTGTCCTGAGTTTTGCCTCCTTAACCAGGGCAAAAGCCTGAGCACCAAATTTTCCTTTCAACACTCTGAAACTCCCTCTGTGACCTTAGGCTAGTCATTACATTTTCTTTGGCCTCAGTTTCCCCATCTGTAAAATGAAGAGTTTCCATTAAATAGCCTCTCAGATCCCTCCCAACTCTAGATTTATGATCTTGAGATCCAAGACCCAACATACCAATGTCATTATCCTGAAGTAAGCCCCATGCTCAGCCCCTTCAGCTAACAACAAACAGGGAAGAACATCACACCTACACCATGCAAATAACCTACCTACACAATATTTGATGGCTGAAGTTTGGAAGGAAGGAAGGAAGGAAGGAAGGAAGGAAGGAAGGAAGGAAGGAAGGAAGGAAGGA
>NW_025364239.1:0-4813 GCF_016433145.1 Gracilinanus agilis | reverse complement strand
AGAGAGAGAGAGAGAGAGAGAGAGAGAGAGAGAGAGAGAGAGAGAGAGAGAGAGAGAGAAAGTTCATTTGAAAAAGTTAGAGTGAACTCTAAGCCTATACTGTAAAGATATCAAAGGAATAAAAAGATGGCATGCTCAAAGTGGCTAATGAAAAACTCCTGGCCACAAAGTTCCTTCTGATTATGAAGCTCACAGAAGTTTTTCTTTTGCAAAGTAAATTAAACCACTTAAAAGTCCCCAAGATAGAGAGTTTTTTTATCTAGAATTAATGTCATGGTAAATATGGAGGTGATATGGAGCAATGTATTTTTTAATTAGTATTCATATTTTCTTCAGTTTCATCTACACATTCATAAAAAATCTATTCTTTATCAAGGCTAGCAATTGCCAGTAATAGGGGTCAATAGCCCCTCAGTGACCAGAGACAAATCTGTTAGAAGAACTTTTTATATATTTTGATAGTTAAATTAGATCTGGTGTAGTAAATTAAACTGTGACTAGTTTTTAAGGAAGAAGAATGGATTATATAACTCATCAACTGACAAAAGGTCTACAGAGTCCATAGCAACAGGGAAAACACAGAGTTAAATAACACTCCCTGGAAAGTTTCATTCCAAATACTATTCAATATCAGGAAGACCCACTGCTGGGAAAAACATCTCCTGAGCATGTTGGCTCATCCACTATTCATCTACTTTGTTTCCGTGAGACAGGATCAGCTTGTATCCCTTAAGATTTGGATATCTGGATGCTTACAAACTTTACTCCTGAGACTTGTAACAGTAAATTCAAATCTGATCCATAGATATCCACTAGTGATTAACTAAAACTCTTAACCATTAGTCAAACAATTTTCAAACTATTAAATAAATTTTTTGCATTGAATTCTACATTTTGAGATATAGTTTAATTGTATTTTTTTCCAAAGCCTAAATCTCTTCCTTGGGCTGAGTTACAGCAAATTGGTGCAAGAACACTATGCTCCTCTGTTAGTAGCTCTTTTACTAGTCTATAGGAATGTTCTTTAACTTTGGGGTGGTTTATTAAATTATGATATAAAATTTTTATATAATCCTATTTTGCTCTAATACATGAGAAAAGTTACATATTCTGAAAAATGTGAAAGGAAAGTTCTATATGGATTAATGCAAAGTGAAGTGAGCACAATGAAGAGAACTATTCAATAAAAACAACATTGAAAATGCTGATAACCTTGTAGTATTTAAGACCTCTGATTGATGACCAATCATGTTTCCAAAGAACTGAGGAAGAAGTATACCACTTACCTCTCAACAGAGAAATGATGCTCTCATGATGTGGAATGAGACATACACCTTTGGAAATGACCAGAATAGGCATTTGTTTTTCTTTACTAAGTACTTTGTTCCAATGTCTTTTTACTTATTTTTCAAATAAATAGGAGGAATGAGAGAGGTAAGAAGGTTCCCAGAACACTCTAATGAACACTCTGTGGCATATTCATGTTAAGACACAGATAAAAGATGCAAAGTCTTTTCTCATCTACTTGCTATAGCTAAGCCCAAGGTAGTCATTTAGGCTGATAAAATAATAAAAGCAGAGTTTTGAGCTACAGAATTAAATAGAAATGAATTTAGTTACAATAAGAGATTTGTATTTCAATACAAATATTAATTGCACAATTTCACATCATTTCTATATTTACCATGACATCAGTTCTGAGTTTAAAATTTCCATTTCGGAATTCTAGATTACTTAATTGACCTTGCAAAAATAAATCATCTTTGAGCTCCACTATCAGGAAAAAAAAACAAAAATAAAAACAACTATGTGGTCAGAAAAAGTTGCACATTAGATTAAACTCCTAAAGCTTTCCATTCTCCCTTTTGGTGAAAGCATACACGTTATAAACAAATCCCCCACAGAGAAAAGCAACAAATATGCCCTAGTAATAGAGTAAGCTTAAGAATGCCATCTCATGACTCCATCACCAATTCTCATCCTTACCTGCTCTCATTCTCTTCCCATATATTCATTGTCTCAGTGAGATTCAATATATTCTTCAGTGATGTATCCAGATCTAGGATTATACTTTCATTTGCATGTTATCAGCTACCCTTGCCATTCATACTTACCTTTTCACTTGTGTTCTAAGTTCATAAACAGCACTTATGCCTTCAAGAAATAATCCTCAAAAATCCAAAGCAATTTCATATCTCCCACGTCTTGCACTGATCAGCATATTACCAAAGGAAAAAAAAACGAAGAAGATCTAATGGAAATATCAGTAGAAATGGGGAAGATCTTAGGTATGTTCATAAAAAAGGACACAACTTAAGGATAATCTGATAGTGTTTTTGGAAGGAGACATTTTAAACAAACATGTGTATCTTTGGGGGGGAGTGGAAATATATCATTAGTGTTTAGCATAGAACTTGGCACAAAGTGAGCATTTAAATTCTTATTACAACCAATTCATTGCCAATCTTTTTTTCAAATCAAGGGAAAGGGCTAAAGTTGATAATTTCCCCCTCCTCCCCCCCCCCCGCTTATATTTGGAAGTTCTACAACATCTTAGAAAATTTCAGTTTTAAAAAAATTTTTGTGGGAATAGAGGAACATATAGGAAATTTTAATGATGACTTATTCCTTAGATTTCCTATGGTGATTGTTATGAAGACAGAGGACATTACACATGTCCACTTAAATGAAATATAGATAGCTAGACAAGAAAGAAAAAAAAATAGTCCTAAGAAGATTGAAAATATTCAGGCATAGTCACAGACTACTACAAAGCAATAATCACAGATAGATCAATATGGTTCAAAACTATCAGGTGCAGAGTTTTACTCATTTAGACAAGAATGTTCCTTGAAGCAGGAAGAAAAAGTCAGACAGCTCCTCTATGGACATGTTAGGAAGCAGACTGGTCACATTTGTATGTAATGTCTTTCTATAATTACTAACATGGCTGCTAAATTGCCCACACAGATTATATCACACTTTTCCTGTCAGCACTTATGCTTCCTAAAAGTTCTGTGTAATTATTTTAGTGCACATAAATATGTTTATTTCTAATAAGCCAGTTCATGATGCTCTTTTGTCCAAAATAACTTCCTAAAAATGTTCTATATTTCTTTATAGCCATTTTAGACTCATACTTCTCCATAATGGTGGTAATGAGTATGTAGCAAACCACTTTGCATGGCTAAACAACCTGCTTTATTACTTTGTGATAGTTCTAGCTTTAAACAAATATCAGTCTAGAGTTTGTCTAGTGCTAATTGCAAAGCGGTATAACTTTTACTTCTCTTACATATTATGAGCTTTAAGGGACTTAATCATTTATGATTAAAATTTCATAATAATTTTCATCATCACTAAAATAGCTATTGAGAATCCACTGATGGCATGTCAGTCTTATATATTGCTGATTCAAGCATCACAATTAAGTTGCTTTAAAATTGGAAAATATTGTCAGTTAACCATTGTGCAGTCTATGTGGTTGACAAATGCTTTATATATTATTTGACATTTTTTGTTTTTTCAACCAAGTAAGCAAAGTTGTTTTCTGGTTTACCATTGCGAAGTGACAGTTTGCATATGTTTATGTTTGGTTTTAATATATTGCCTCAGTTTTATTTTGAGTAAATTAATAGATGGAAACCCATCATAATTCATTAGGGTGGCCTCAATTATGAGATATTTCTTCCCAGATAAAAAATGATTCAATACTTCAAGTCTTTCAAGAGCACAAATTACTTATTTTTTTTTCATTTAAGGATTTTTCCATGATTACATGATTAATGTTCTTTCTCTCCCTTTTTTCCTGCCCTCCTTCCAAAAATGACAAGCAATTCAACTGGGTTATTTATATATTTTCACTTGATACCTATTTCTGTATTATTTATTACTATAATAATCTTTTAAAAACCAAAACTCCACATTCAATACCCATATAATCAAATGAAAAATCAAATGTTTTGCTTCTGTATTTCTACTCCTATTGTTCTTTCTTTTGATGTGAATAGCATTCTTTCTCATAAATCCCTCAGGATTGTACTGCATCATTGCATAGTGTAAAGATTAAAAATAATATCCAATATTTTATGTATTATATTTTAACATGATTTTTAATAACAACTAACATAAAAAGCTAGTGTCAAATACCCCATTTTCCCAGCTATACACATGGTATATGAGGGCCAGAGGGAGGAGTTACAGAACTATATAAACAATAAGGTAAATGACACATGTAAATGAAAAGGGAAACAGAATTTTGGGAGGAGGAACGAATACTGGGAGATGGAGTCCAAAGATACAAAATTTCTAATTAATACACTTGTTATCAGTAGCAAAGTCAATTACATATGATTAACCCACAATGTTTCAGTCTCTGTGAGTAATTTCTTCTGGTGCTACTCATTTCACTCCATATCAGTTTGTGGAGGTCTTTCCAACTTGTAAAGAAATCAAGCAGTTTATAGTTCCTTATTACACAGTAGTATTACATCACCATCATATACCACAATTTGTTTAGCTATTCCCCAATCAGGAGATAACTCCTCATTTTCCAATTTTTTTACCACTATAAGAAGTGCAGCTATGAATATTTTTGTACAAAAGTTTTCCATTATTATCTTTTTGGAGTACAAACTTAGTAGTGGCATTGTTGGTTCAAAAGGTACGCATTCTTTTAAAGCCCTTTGAGCATAATTTCAAATTGCCTTGAATTAACTCCCTCAGCAGTGTATTGTAAAAAGTAATTTGGGAAATGTATAAAACTACATTTCCCGTGATCCAACATGGTCCAACTGATTTCCGTCTCCGACGT
>NW_025364238.1:0-8069 GCF_016433145.1 Gracilinanus agilis | reverse complement strand
GGAGAAAGAGGAGGAAGAAGAGGAGGAAGAAGAGGAGGAGGAGGAGGAAGAGGAGGAGGAAGAGCAAGAGGAGAAAGAGGAGGAGGAGAAAGAGGAGGAAGAAGAGGAGGAGGAGGAGGAAGAGGAGGAGGAGGAAGAGAAGTCTTGTCTGCCTTCTAGGATGACACAGAAATAAGTGCTGGCACATGATTCATGTAAAGTAGAAAGAAAACGGCTTTTGCAGGAGGCGACCCTTGAGCATAAAGACGAAAGCGAGCGTCCTCCCTCAGGGAGCTTAGCCTCTCCCTGGGGATACAAACATAACGCCAGGAATTTTCAGGGAGAAGAGAGCTCCAGCAGACAGGCAAATCAGGGAAGGCTTCACAGAGGAGGAAGCTAGGGCTCCTCAGAGATGGAGATGGGGAGGGAGGACATTCCAGGAATCAGCAAAGCTTGTGAAAAGACACCGAGGTGGGAGATACAATGACAAATTTGGGGACAACAGGGAATCCTGTGTGCCTGGAGCACAGAGTATGGAAAGAAGCCTGGAAAGGCAAGCTCAGGGCACAGTGCGGGGAGCTTTTACACTAGGCTGAGGGGTTTGTATTTAACTCTAAAGTAATAGGGAGTCAGTGAGGCTTCTTGAGCAGGGGAATGACCCAGTCAAACCTGGGCTTTAGGAATATCATTTGGCAGCTGTGAGGAAGATGAATTGGAAGGGGGCCTTGAATCAGGGAGGTAAATATATTATTATTATGTTATAAAATATATTTCATAGCCAGCTGTATCAGGGTGTGAGGTGTTAGTGTAAAGTGGGCAGGTGAGGATAGCCTGGAGGAAGTTGGTGGCTGGAGGAGGAAGGAGGATCAGAGGTATTCAGCAATGACAGGACCTGTCTCTTGTCAGGTAATGAGTTCCCCATCCCTAGAGATTTCAATATTGCAGAGGGGCCTAATGCTATTTATCAGGACTCTCTGGTCCATCCAATGACAGACCCTTTTTCTATAGTCCTTAAAGAGTTCCAAAGCACCTTCTTCACCACAATCCTAAGAGAAGGAATGGAATAGTCAATTGATAACCACTTATTAAGCACCTACTATGTGCTGGGCACTATACTAAGCACTGGAGATCCAGAGGCAAAAAATCCTGTCCCTGCCTTCATGGAGCCCCCAGCCTAATGGGGAGAGAGCACACAAACTACTATGTATACACAACATAGATACAGGATAAATATAATAATCAACAGAGGGAAAACACTAGAATCAAGATGGATCAGGTAGAGTTTTAGCTGGGACTTGAAGTAAGCCAGGCAGCTGGGTGGTGCAGTGGATAGAGCTCTGGGCCCAGAGTCAGGAAGACTCACCTTCCTGAACTCAAATCTAGCCTCAGACACTTCCTAGCTGTGTGACTTTGGGCAAGTCATTTTACTGTTTGCCTCCGTTTCCTCAACTGTCAATGAGCCACTCCATTATCTCTGCCAAGAAAACCCCAAAAGAAGTCACAAAGAGTCAGATACGATTGAACAACAATGAAGAAAGCCAGGAGGGAGAGCATTCGGGATGTGGGAATGCCTGTGGTTGAGAGATGGTGTGTCTTGTTCGAGAAACAGGAGGAAGCCCATTGTCCTTGGGTTGTAGAGTTTTGGGGGGAGGGCTCAGCAGGCTTGGATGCCGTCCTTCGCACTGGAAGAGGACCAAGATGACATCATTACGTCAGGGTCAATGCACGTCACATCCGACTGTGACTGATCAGACTAATATGAACCTGGGAAGGCTCTGCCACAGGTCAGGCATGAATAGCCCGTAGGAACGATATGGTGTAAAGACATTGGAGCAGGGGCACGGGGTGAAGGACTCTGAATACTAAATGAGATTTTATACTTTGTCCTGAAGGCAAAATTTGTAGAATGAGTGAGTGTGTGTGTGTGTGTGTGTGTGTGTGTGTGTGTGTGTGTGTGATATGGTCAAACCTGATCTTTAGGAAAATCACTTTGTCCTCTTAAGTAGAGGCTGGACTGGAGTGGGGAGAGACTTGAGACATGGAGACCCTCCAATAGCTGTTGCAATCATTCAGTGTTGGGGGGTCATGGCAGTGTCAGAGGAGGGGGGGTGTTTGGGAGAGATTCATCAAAGATAACACAGACAGGTCTTGGCACCAGATTGGATCTAGAGGATGAGAAGAATGAGGAGTCCAGGATGATGTCTAGGTTGAAATCCGGGGTATCTGGTGGTGCCCTCCGCAATAAGGAAGTTTGTAAAGAGTGGGGAAAAGATGACGTTTTGGACATGTTGAGTTTGAGCTGCCTATGGGACATTCAGTCCAATGTGTCTGAATATTATTAGTCCCATTTTCCCAAGCAATGTGGGTATTGAGAGTCAAAGAACTTGGAGTTATGCCACTGACTCCCTGTGGGACTTTGGGTAAATTCCATCCTCGGCCTGAGTTCCTCAATCTGTAAAATAAATAAATGGCCTCAAAAGTCCCTCCCAGGTTTGAATCTCTGAACCCATGATAAGAGAAAGCAATATGGCACCAGGCTTAAAGGGCCACAAAACAATGCAGCCCCTTTGACCCAACAATACCATTACTAGGTCTGTATCCCAAAGAATCCAGAGATAAAGGGAAAGGCCTACCTATATGAAAATATTCTGGCAGCTCTTTTTGTAGTAGAAAATTGGAAACTGAGGGATTGTCCATCACTTGAGGAACGGGCATAGGGTTGTCATGGAATGCTATTATGCCATAAGGAATGATGAACAAACGAGTTCAGAAAAACCTAGAAAGACTTGCATGAACTGATGTGAAGTGAAATGCGTAGAACCAGGAAAACACTGTATACAGTAACAGAAATGTTATATTATGATCAATTGTGAAGGACTAAACTATGATCAACAAAGCAAGTTTCCAAGGTAATTGCCAAAGGCACATATCTTCTATCATGACATGAGCAATATGGAAATAGGTATTACATGAAATTGCAGGTATAACCCAAATCAGACTATTCACTGTCCCAGGATGCAGAGGAAAGGAAGGAAAATTTTTTGAATTTTTATATGTCAAAAAAATTGTCACAAAATGTTTCTCAATAAAACTGGGCAAAAATTTTAATTAAAAATTTAGAACAACAACAATAACCACCACCACAAAAGCTGTGCATTAGAAATGATGCTTGGCATCATACTGATGCTTAGTAACTTGGACTTGAGCACAGAGTATGGAAAGAAGCCTGGAAAGGCAAGCTCAAGCTACAGTGTGGGGGGCTTTTAACAGCCAGCTGAGGGATTTGTATTTGATCCTAGAAGTAAAAGGGAGTCATTGGGGCTTCTTGAGCAAGGGAGCGATACTGTCAGCCCTGGGCATTAGACTATCCATCTGGCAGCTGTGAAGGGGGGGGATCGGAAGGGGCAGGGAGGCCAATAAGGAGACTGTCTCCAAAGTGCATATTTAATAGCCAGGTGCATCAGGGTGCTTGTGTGAGGGTGACAGGTGAGGAGAGCCTGAAGCCTCACAGTTAGTCTGGCTAGGGAGAGGCATCAGGGCAGGAGAGTGGGAATTCTGCCCAAACCCTGGAGAATCTGTTCCCACTGTCAGGGCCTTTGATGGCTTAGGGCAGGGGTTCCCAAACTTTTTTGGCCTAGCGCCCCCTTTCCAGAAAATATATCACTTAGCACCCCCTGTCACATACTATCACCTCCCCCTCACAGCTATTCACCGTCCCCAAATGCACCCGTGGCCATCACCGCTCCTCTGGATCACTGCAGCACTCACCAGGGGGCGGTGGCGCCCACTTTGGGAATCACTGGCTTAGGGGAATAGGACCCCAAACCAAGATTTCAAACCCATTCCACCTCGCTACCCACCAAACAAATTCCAAGGACAGCCTTCCTGCCCCCTCCCAAAGGAGGAAAACCAGCCCCAGCATCACAGAACAGGTGTGGCTTCTCCAACACATGACCTTTGCCCCAACTCGGGCAATTTCCCCCAATTTCCCCAGAGCTGGGGTCACTGACTTCATGGGGAAGAGACAGAAGAAGCCTGGGTTTGGGTCATGGGGAAAAGCAGAGCTGGAACTAAGGCAAGGCAAACAGAGAATAGATCCGGGGTGCCAACCTTCGGGGTGAAAAGTAAGTACCTCTTCCTGAGGTGCCCCCACCCTGCAGTGTCTTTGTGATGAGCAGAGTCACGACCACCCATCCCCTCCTCAAACTGTCCTCTGGTGTGCTGTCCAGCTTTAAATGAGAATCAGAGGACCCAGGTTCAGATCTTACCTTCTCCCTGGGGCCAGGGACCTGGGGGGAAGGTGTAGACACAGCAATCCTTGCAGGGCACAAGGGGAAGAGGAACAGATAAAATATTAAAGAGCTGGGATTGGGAGGGCCTTTGTGAACTGCTTTGCACCCTTGAATTATTTAATGAAGCTTCAGGGCAACCAGTTCAGAAACTCTAAGGACTTCTGCTGATGGGCAGACCCCGTGTGCATAAATCTGGCCTTACCCACCTGGCCCATGGAGTGGAGGGCAGTGGAGGAAAGACAAGATTTTCTTCCAAGTGACTGCAATTCCCCACTCCGCCTCCCCCTTGCCCCTCAACGTTGGCACAGTGCAAAGAGCCCAGGACAGGAGAGGTTAAGAGAGACCTGTGTCCAGGCCCAGCTCTGGCCAGCCGTCCCAAGCTGGGTCATTTTTCAAAGTTTAGAGTCTCAGGGCTGCTGGGCTTTGAGACCCAGCTGGGTTAAGTCAGGTAACTCACTTAATT
The DNA here is from genome assembly GCF_016433145.1 of Gracilinanus agilis. Classification (NCBI taxonomy): domain Eukaryota; kingdom Metazoa; phylum Chordata; class Mammalia; order Didelphimorphia; family Didelphidae; genus Gracilinanus; species Gracilinanus agilis. The sequence continues at coordinate 3,335 of NW_025364238.1, read as the reverse complement.
CCTCTGTGCCTCAGGTCACCCTCTCTAAGACTCGGGCTTGGTGAACTCTGATGTGTTGGGGGATCAAAGGGCTCAGTCATTGTCACGAACTTATTCCTGTCACAGCACATCCATACAAGCCTCCCTATACTCCCTTAATGTCAGCCTTTTTGGCTTCCCTATCACACTATTAACCCCTCTTGAGCTTGTGATCCTCTGAAACCCCCGGATCTTTTCCAAATTATTTCTAGTCTTATCTTCTTCATCTTGTCCTTGTGACATTGAATCTTTGAATCTAGGCTTTAAAATGTTACATTTACCCCTATTAAAGTTCATTTTCTTGGGTTGAGTCCATTACTTGAGCCTGTTAAGATCCTTTCAGATTCCCGCTTTGGGCCACCTGCAAATATGGTGAGGGTAGTCTAACAGGGGAGCAGAACCAAAAGTAATTGGGGGAAGCTGGGAGGGGAGCAGAGCATGATATCGAGGGGAAGAGTACAGGTTACAGAATCAGAGACCCCAAGTTCAGATCTTACCTTTGGCAGTATCTGTGTGACCCTGGGCAAGTCATTGAACCTTGCTGAGTCTCATAGTCTTCTTATATATAAAAAGAGGGGTTAGACTAAATACTTTCAAACTGAAATAGAATCCCCCCAAACCATATATCAGGATCCCTGTAGGCAGTATGCTGACTTAGAAAACCACATTATCTATAGTCTGATATATTTGTGTTTATTCGTTAAATATTTCCCAATGACGCTTTGATCTGGTTTGGACTCCACTGTGGAATGTTGGCAGAAGGCATGGGGGGTGCCTTTGATGCCTTGGATTAGATGGCCTCGGCTCCCTTTGCAGGTTGAAATCATAGATCTCAACGATGGCCCCAGAGGTCACCCAGATGTGATGTAAGGAAGCTGTTCTTAGAGCATTGGGGGGGGGGCGTGGAATGAGCTCCTGGGGAGGTGGTGAGCACCCCTTGCTGGAGATCCTTGGGTCAAGACCAGATGAGAAGACCATATGCCCATTCCCCAAGTGATGGCATGTGCTGGGGAATGTCACAGCAAGGATTCTCATTCAGCGGGGAGTTGGATTCGAGAGCCATCGAGGTCCCACCTGACTGGCGGATTGTCCGATTTGCTGTGGCCAAAGCCCACAAGAAGTATCATTCCTTGGAGTACGTGGCCGTCTCCCTTCTCTTAGCGCCTCACAAACCTCCACAAGACCATAATGACAGTCATCCCAGCTTAGGCTCCGGTGTGTTGCTGAAGATGAGGAGGGGATGGAATTCTACGAGGAACTTGACGACATCCTTCCCATTAAGGAGTCGAGGGCCAAACCCCACCGCAAATTTTGGAAAATATGACTTGGGCTCACACCCATAGATACTTTGAGAGAAAAAAACTCGGCAGACCTCGGACTGGCACATAGCAAACAACAGTCTGGAAAGTGCAATTAGCTTTATCTTCATGGCCAGGACTGGTGGACTCATTTGTACAGTAGCCTGTTGGTTTCTTAGAGCAAAGATCAAAATCAACACCAACTTAGAAAGATGAATAAAAATAAGAGGACAAATTAGAGTGTGGAATCATAACTGCTTGAGGCTAACCAATTTGAACAAGCTATCAGTGAGTAAATAGGAAACCAGATAAAGGAACAGACACCAGTACAGACTATGACCATTTCCTAAGGAGACCAGAAAAGCTCAGAAATCACTCAGTCAATCCCTGAATTCTTTGCCAAACAGAAAAGTTTGACAGCCAGAGACCACACAGCTTTAGGATATAAACCCATTTCTACAGTCTTGCAAGGGGTGGGGGGAGCAGCTGGGTAGCTCAGTGGATTGAGAGCCAGGCCTAGAGACGGGCGGTCTTAGGTTCAAATTTGACCTCAGACACTTTCCAGCTGTGTGACCCTGGGCAAGTCACTTGACCCCCATTGCCTACCCTTAACACTCTTCTAACTAGGAGCCAATACACTGAAGTTAAGGGTTTAAAAAATTTTTTTTAAAAGAGTGGGTGGTGGACCTAATATTATACTCAAATGGATCTTTGATCTAATCTATTTGATTGATCCCTCCTGGGATGCTGATTGTGATCCATCCAGGCACAGCCATCCTAAGTGTCTGCAGTCCATGTCCTGCCACAGATTTGTCAGAGTGGGTTCATCCAATGTGCTCGAGGTCCTTCTTAATTTCTGTTGATGTTGTGAGGGTAACAGTGAAACGCTTACGTTTATCCATCTATCTTCTCTTCCTCTCACCGTCCAACCACCCTCTCTTCTCCTTCCTCTCATCCATTGGTCTGATTACCTCTTTTACCTGGCACATGATAGATGGATGTTGGTGTGGGACAGATGTTCAAGGAAGGCTTCCCTGAGGGCCTCGGCAAGGCAGGCTGCATTCCTGGATGGCTTTTGTGGGGAGGGAAGGGGAACGTGTTGTCTGGAGGCTGGAGAATGCACAGGGCGAGAAGATTTCCTTTTTCTGCTTGTTCTTCCCTCTGTCAGAAGAGGGACTTGGACTAGGGGTTCTCTAAACCCTCTTCCAGCTTCCAGTTCAGCCTATGCTTCAGCACTTTCTCAATAATGGCTTGGAGGGAGGCCCCTGGGCTACTTGGCTGAAAACTGGAAGGGGCCTCAGGCACTGTCCTGACCCTTAGAAAGGGCATCCCAGTTATCAGAGTGCTTTGGGGACTTGGTCTCACTCCAATTTTACAGAAATATGAGGTAGGGAAAACCGGTATGGTTCAATGTGAAGATGAGGAAACTGAGGCTCAGGAGAGAAGCAATTCCTCACTCAGCTAATAAGAAAGAGGATTCGAACCCTAGTTTCTCCTGACTCTGAGGCCAGAGTTCTTTCCTGTAAATTACACTGATGACCCCTAGGAGAAAGAACACTATCCATATCCAGAGAAAGAACTGTGGGAGCAGAAATGCAGAAAAAAACAACATGGAATTGATCACGTAATTCAATGGGGATATGATTAGAGTTTTGATGTTAAAAGATGACTCTGGGGGTGGCTGGGTAGCTCAGTGGATTGAGAGCCAGGCCTGGAGACAGGAGGTCCTGGGTTCAGATCCAGCCTCGGACACTTCCCAGCTGTGTGACCCTGGGCAGGTCACTTGACCCCCATTGCCTACCCTTGCCAATCTTCCACCTATAAGTCAATACACAGAAGTTAAGGGTTTAAAAAAAAAAAGATGACTCTGCTACAAATATGAATAACATAGAAATAGGTTTTGAACAATGATACATGTATAACCCAGTGGAACTGCTTGTCAGCTCTGGGAGGGGGAGGGAGGAGCAGGGTGGGGGTGAATCATGAATCATGAATCAGGTAACCATGGAAAAATATTAA
>NW_025364237.1:0-3939 GCF_016433145.1 Gracilinanus agilis | reverse complement strand
GAGAGAGAGAGAGAGAGAGAGAGAGAGAGAGAAGTAAGAGGGAGAGAGACAGAGACAGAGAGAGCTACTCCAGCCTGGTCCAAAGGCCCAAACAAGGCAGGACTTCAGAGGCCCCAGCGAAGGGGGCACGGAGGTTAATTAAACAAGGCTTCTAGCCACAAGGCCTCCTCTAAGATGAAAGGCCTCTTTTGAGGTTGGGGCCTCCAGAAACACCAAGGAAAGGAAAAGAGTCAGCCTAACTTACCCACATGACAATCCAAAAGGAAGCAGTCTGAGGTCTCACCTGAGCTCCTCCAACACCAAGTTCAAAAGGAAAAATCCCCTTCACAGGAAGTTACCATCATATTTCAAAGATAGTTCTTTTCATCACTTCCTGCATCCACCTCCATTACTACGTGGACAAATGGCAGCCTCAGCCTTGTTTTGGACTGCCTGGGGGCAGTCCCTTTTTTTTTAAAATTAAAACATTTATTAATAATCATTTTTAACATGGTTACATGATTCATGCTCCTACTTTCCCCTCAGTCCCTTATTTTTGATCTGTCACTCACTAGCACATGTGGGTCACAGACCTCCCCCTCGCCCCTTAATTCTAAGTTGGGTGGGGTGGCATATTCTCCATGGCTAAAGTCTAAAGAATGAATAAGGGGGAGCTAATTCCATCTTCACAAGGTGGACACAGAATCATCCCTTCCTCCCTCCCGTCTCTTTTTGCAGAGCCCAGTGAACCCTCCTCTCTTTTTCTCTCTCAGGAGGCTGCTGTCTCTGGTCCAGCCTCTCAGAGACCATGGTCAGATCAATTTTGCTCCAAGGTTCAGGTAGGACTCTTCATTTGGATGGGATTTGGGTCAGCCCCTACTCAATGGACATGGGGGGGGGGCAGGGAGTGGTGGTAAAATCGATTCCCAGGCTGGAACTCAAGATGCAATTGGGAGTCAAATTTGTCCTGACTCTTTCAAGACCAAAGAAGGATAATCCACTTCTGGGGCTGGTCCTGTAGATAGTGGAGTGCCAATCATGAGTCTCATTGGTATGGGGAAGACATTTACAGGCAGCGGTAATAGACCTAGAAGTATGTCTTTATTGTCTGTGAGGATCCTGCAGCCCTTGTGCTGCACAGATGAGCCCCTCCCCACTTCCTTATCTCCAGTGGAAATGGGTCTGATGGACTGGTCAGTTTGTGGGAGCCAGCGGGAGCTGGAGAGATGGGGCTGGGAGATGCTGGATCCCTCACATTCCCAATCCACATTGTTGGCCTGCTGAGCAGGACCAGGTTAGTAGCTAATCACACCATCTGGTGGTGAAATACGCCATCCCAGAGTAGAGCCTGGATTGACTTTCTATGACCTTTGAATGTGCTCATTCATCCATTCATCCATTTCCTTTTCTATCTATTTAGTTTTTATTTCTCTATTTATTTGAGCAAAAAGTTATTACGAACATAACATGAAATAGGAACCAACCAATAGCAACACTCTGTCACTTCCATCTCCTTGACTCTTGATTTTTCTTGAGAGGCAGTTGGTGATAGGGTAGCTAGAGAATTGGCTTTGGAGTCAGGAAGTCCTGAGTTTGAATTCTGCCTCCTCTGTGGGCACATTTTAGCCGTATGATCCCAGTCATCACCAGACCTGTTGGCCAGCATGTCCTCCTCTGTAAAATGGAGGAAATCACAGCATTTATCTCTCAGAGTTGTGGAGATCACATGAGATAATGTCCAAGGAAAACTCTTTGCCACCTTTAAAGTACTAAGTAAATATTTGCTATTATCACCTCTTCTATGACCGAGCTTTCTCCCTTGGTTCTTTGACTATATGTGTGAGCATTTCTTCTCAATCTCCTCTGCTCCATCGTTGTCCCCTCAATTGGAAAGTAGACCTATTGGGTGAGGCTCTGTGTGCCTCCTTATCTTCTGCCTTCCCTCCCTTTGCCACCCTTCTCTGCTTCCCTGGCTCCTTTGGCTAGCTTACTACCTTCCGTGGGTTCAACAATCCTCCCTACCCAGATGATGTCATTTGATCCAATATAGAAAGAATGTTCTATTGAGAGTCCAAAGATGTGGTTTTGAGTCTTGCTTCTTCCGCTTGTGCCTTGTAAATGCTGTTTTACCTCTCATCAAGCCTTAACATATCAGTTTCCTCACTTGTAAAATGGAGGGAGGTTGGGTGAAGTATTTCCTAGGGTCCCTTCCAGCTCTGAATCTGTGGTATTATGACTCCATATGGAACTCCCAAATTGTTATGTTGAACTCCACTCCTGCATCCCCAACTTCTGATGAAACATGCCCAAACTGGCTACCCCTTAGACATTGTTACGATTAAAAATGATAAAGACTGATATAATAATATAAATTAGTATTTTAATTAAAGCCATGCTGATAGGGATAAAGTCATTAGACCACGTGCTGGTAAGAATTCAAAACTGCCGGCTCAGCCATAATTACCTTTCATATTGCCTGCCTGCTAACTCAGAGAGAGAGAGAGAGAGAGAGAGAGAGCTTACTTTCAGATTTCCTCTCATTTAAACTGTCCCATGCGTGGTGACGCAGGTGTTCCCACGCCCAAAGAACCGGAACCGGAAATCCGTTGGACCACGGGAAATGTAGTTTGATAGTTCTCACGTGTTCATAGAAAAAATATATATAGTTTTAAATGGCATTTCCCAAATTCCAATTAACATTTCCCCCTGAGGTCCAGCAAAAAAAAAAAAAAAGTTGGTCTTTTTTCTTCGCTGGACCTGTAAACATAGACAACTTCTAAAATTTTAGGAATTTGGGGGATAAAAGAAATGGATAAACAAATGGATAAAACTAGCCGCATTGACAAAAAACCAATTTGGGGGCAGTCCCCTATTGGTATAACAAGTACAATCAAAACAATACATTCAACTCAATTTCCACTCCCCATAGTTCAATCAACTGCACTCCAAAGTTCAGTTTTGATCTTCATGGTCCAGTGAAGGGTCTTTAGGCATCTTTTGGTGCCTTCATCAAACAGGTCCATTGTCTGGATTCTGGGGAGATGGCAAGATCCTTATCCTGAAATTATTCTCAAAAGAATTTAAACTTTACATTATAGATTACAAAACATACATTTTCTTCTAAGAATTATACATTTCCCCCTGAAATTACTCCTAAAAGAGTTAGATATACATATATTTGACATTATTGAATTTAAAAAAAAAAACTTAACACACATCCCATCCCTCTGAGGAAAATTCTAAACACACCTTCTTTCCTTGAAAAGGGTACCTCAGGTCAGCTAAGGATGAGTGGCTGAGTCACGGGGGTTGTATGAAATCAATTGGCAAAATAAAAAGAATAAAATTCAAGAAAAAAGAAGAAAAAAATTAACTTGTGAATGAAATGTAAAATGTGCAAAAAATGTAGGGGAAATTAACTTAGACCTTTGAATCAAGGCCTAATTAAAGTGAATTCAGCAGTTCGCAATTACGCATTCAGGGCCAGGACTAAAGGGAAATGTCTCTCTCTGATCTGATTTACCATCAGCTTTTCAGGGAAGTGAACCAAATAAATAACCAATCTTAGGTGCTGACTTAGGAACTTAAGCTGAGGGGACCCACGTCCTCTATAGTTTTAGAAAAGACTGGGACTCCAGGACTCAAACCCCAATTTCCAAGCCCTAAAGTATTGGCATAGAACTCCTGCAATCCATGCAGATTTTAGTCAGTCTCTGACCATGTGCTTTCTTCAGCACTAATTAACGGCTTTTATATTCCCTTCTTCTGGGAGGCATTTAATCACAGTCCCATATTCTCAGTCTCAGGCTCAGGTATTTGCATTAAGCTTATATTGCTGTAAAACAAAATTTAAAAAAAAGGATAAATAGTGATTATATATGTACTTCCAGTACAAGATGAGAAAAAGGAAAAATCAATTGCTCTAATTAAAAAAATGTTTTAAAATCAAATATATATATA
>NW_025364236.1:0-7833 GCF_016433145.1 Gracilinanus agilis | reverse complement strand
ATAGGGAGAGGTTGGAGTACTAAATGGTCTAAGATGATACAGGGGGGAAAAAGAGGGTGGGGAATAGAAGATGGCACCAAGGGAAACTTAAAGGAATAAGAAAAATAGGACAAGCTATACCACACAAAGAGGGCATGGGAAGGGGAGGGGATGAATACTATTATAAGAAGGAGAAGAAGAGAGCGTTAATAGGAAATACTTAAACCTTACTCTCAGCAGAATTAATCCTGAGAGGTAACTAGATCCATTGAGATATCAAATTCTATCTAACCCTACAGATAAAGTCAGAAGGGATAAACCAAGGGGGGCAGTGGGGTGGGGAGTTCTTAAAGGGAGGGAAAGAGAGGGGGGAGGGAATTCTTTAGGCCTTAACTTTAGAATAACCACCCTGGCGCCATGTTGTCCTGATGGTAAGCCATTAAAGCATAAATGGTCCACTATTTCTAGCTAGTTCCAGACATCAGATAATGCTTTGAATCCCATTAATAACCTCCTTTCCATCTACCCCTGCCTTCTCTCATATCTTTACCACTTTCCCACCTTCTTTTGTCTTTTCCTCAAAGAAATTAAATGGGGGGCAGCTGGGTGGCTCAGTGGATGGAGAGCCAGGCCTAGAGACAGGAGGTCCTAGGTTCAAATCTGGCCTCAGACACTTCTTAGCTGTGTGACCCTGGGCAAGCCACTTAACCCCATTGCTCAGCCTTAACTGCTCTTCTGCCTTGGAACCAATACACAGTATTGATTCTAAGATAGAAGGTAAGGATTTAAAAATATATATATCAAATAAACCTTAGTTATCTTTGGAAAGGATTTGTCAATCAACTTCCATGTAAATTTAAAAAAAAAAGTAATCCTTACCTTATGTCTTAGAATCAATATTAAGAATCAATTCAAAGGCAGAAGAGTGGTAAGGGCTAGACAATTGGGCTTAAGTGATAGGCCCAAGTTCACACAGTTAGGAAGTGTCTGAAGTCAAATTTGAACCCAGGACCTCCTATCTTCAGGCCTGGCTTTCTAAACACTGAGCCACTTAGGTGCTCTGACTCCCATATAATTCTCCTCATTATCCTTTTTACTCTCCCATTCCAAACACTTCCATAGCCACCTCTCCCTTATATGTATTCTCTCAGAAGGTCTGAGTTGAAAGAAATAAGTCAAGAGAGACTAGTTGGGGCTACAGACACTATAGACAGATAACATCCCTTCACTGGTTTTAGCATTAGACCAATGATTTCCTTGGGCCATTCCAATTCTTAGATTTGTGATTAATAGGAGGCCTTCTGGGATTTGGTGTGACTTTGGCCTGGTCAACAATTTCTTTATCCCAAAGGGCCTCTGATAGGGTGAAAATGGTTGCCTGTTTTTGTTTTGAAAGAAAAAATTTTTCCATGGTTACACGATTCATGTTCCTGCTCTCTCTCCCCCCACCTTTCCACCCCCCAGTAGCCAATGCACATTTCCACTGATTTTAACATGTGTCATCAATCAAGACCTATTTCCATATTATTGATAGTTGTACTAGGGTGGTCATTAAGAGTCTACATCCCAGATCATGTCTGCATCAACTCACATGTTCAAGCAATTGTTTTTCTTCTGTGTTTCCACTCCTGTAGTTCTTCCTCTGAATGTGTGTAGTGTTCTTTTCCATAAATCCCTCAGAATTGTCCTGGGTCATTGTATTGCTGCTAGTAAAGAAGTCCATTACATTTGATTTTACCACAGTATATCAGTCTCTGTATACAATGTTCTCCTGGTTCTGCTCCTTTCACTCTGCATCAATTCCTGGAGGTCTTTCCAGTTCACATGGAATTCCTCCAGTGCATTATTCCTTTGAACACAATAGTATTCCATCACCAACAGATACAACAATTTGTTCAGCCATTCCCCAATCAAAGGACATCCCCTCATTTTCCAGTTTTTTGCAACCACAAAGAGCATGGCTATAAATATTTTTGTACATGACTTTTTCCCCTATGATCTTTTTGGGGTACAAACCTAGTGATGGTATGGCTGGATCAAAGGGCAGGCATTCTTTTAGCACTCTTTGGACATAGTTCCAAATTGCCATACAGAATGGTTGGATCAGTTCACAGCTCCACCAGCAATGCATTAATGTCCCAATTTTGCCATATCCCTTCCAACATTCATTACTCTCCCCTGCTGTCATTTTAGCCAATCTGCTGGGTGTGAGGTGATAATGGTTGCCTGTTGAGCCACTGGAAGGCTTAATTAGACAAGAGGAAGCAGACAGAAGGAGACGGAGATGGAGAGAAAAGAAAGATGCATGAGACCAGAAGAAGGTAAGTAAGAGCGGTTCTTCAGACAGCATTAACTTCATATATGTCCCTGGAAATGGAAATATTGGGGAAGGATTCGGCTCAGTTCCACCCATTTTCTTTGGGGTATGCTCTTCCCACCCCCCACTCCGCCATTACAGAAACATGTTATTTCTCCCTATAGAATACAAATTTCTGAGGGTGGTAGAGTTATTTCATCTTTATCTTCGTGTCCCTAGAACCTAACACAGCATCTGACACCTAGTAGGTACTTAATAAATGCATCTTAATTGATTGGTTCATTCTCCTGAGCAAAGTGTGACAGCTCTCCTGGAGAGAATCATGATGAGCCAAATAGGAATGCTAACTTGCCTCCACCTAAAAGCATCTTGGGAAATTTAGAGCCACCATTTCTGCTCCACTTCTTTTTTTTTTAATCTAAATTTTTTTTAATTTTAACTAATTAATTAATTAATTGTGAATATTTTCCCATGGTTACACGATTCATGTTCTTTCTCTTCCCTCCTCCCACTCCTCTCCCATAGGCAACACACAATTCCACTGGGTTTTACATATGTCATTGATCAAGACCTATTTCCATATTATTAATATTTGCATTAGGGTGATCACTTAGAGTCTATATCCCCAATCATATCCCCATCAACCCATGTGATCAAGCAGTTGTTTTTCTTCTGTGTTTCTACTCCCACAGTTCTTCCTCTGGATGTGGATAGTGTTCTTTCTCATAAGTCCCTCAGAATTGTCCTGGATCATTGCATTGCTGCTAGTAGAGAAGTCCATTACATTCGATTGTGCCACAGTGTATACATTTCTGGGTCTAAGGTTCTCCTGGTTCTGCTCCTTTCACTGCATCAGTTCCTGGAGGTCATTCCATTTCACATGGAATTCCTCCAGTGTATTATTCCTTTGAGCACAATAGTATTCCATCACCAACAGATATCGCAATTTGTTCAGCCATTCCCCAATCGAAGGGCATCCCCTCATTTTCCAATTTTTTGCCACCACAAAGCTGCTCCACTTCTAATGACCTTACCTTGCTTTATTATTTCTCAAATGGCACACACTCTTTTTTTAACCTTGAAATAACTCCTAGGAAATTCAGTTTTGTGGCCTGGAATATGAGAATCAAAGATTTAGAACAAGAAAGATTTTCAAAGGTTTTTAAATTCCATTTTGCAAAGAAGGAAACTGAGCCCTATAGAGGTAAAATAACTTGCCCAGGCTCACACAGGAAGTTGATAGAAGAGCTGAGATTTGAACTCAAGTGTTGTGACTCCCAATAGCTAATATACCCAAAACTTTCTACAGTTTTAAGGTTTGCAAAGCAACTTTATATATATTATCTCAGGTGATCCCTACAACAACCCTGTGAGGTAGGTAGAGTTATTTTTCAGTTGTTTTTCAGTTGTATCTGACTCTTTGTGACCCCATTTGGGGTTTTCTTTGCAAAGATACTGGAGTGGTTTGCCTTTCTTTCTCCAGCTCATTTGACAGATGAGGAAGCTGAGGCAAACAGGGTTAAATGACTTGCCCAGGGACACACAGCTAGTACGTGTCTGAAGCTGGATTTGAACTCAGAAAGACAAATCTACCTGATTCCAGATCTGGTATTCTATCCATTGTGCCACTTAGCTCCTCAGGTGGCATTATTATATCCTCTTAAAAGACGAGGAAGTCAAGCCTGAGAGAGATAACATGTCTTGCCTCGGATCACACATCTAATAAATGTCTGAAACAGAATTTAGACTCAGCTCTTCCTGATTCCTAGTCCAACCTTCTTGTTACACTAAGCTTGCTGTCCTTTCAAATCCTGCAGGCTTTTCCCAGCACCACAGTGCCCTTCCTGAGGCAAAAGGAGTGAGTGCATATAAAATCAATATCAGATTTCTTACTGTCTCAGACAGTGGAGAGGGGAGTGAGAGAGAGAGAATTTGGCTTAACATTTTTAAAAAGTGAATGTCAAAAATAAATTTTACATGTAATTTGGGGAAAAATAAAATTTAAAAATAAAAGAAGGAGGTGGGTTAAAGAAAGAGGTACCAGGAGAAAATGAGGATGGGAAGGGAGGGGAAGAGGAAAAATTACATAGGAAGATTTTTTTTTTTTGCTATCAGAAATCATAGAATCATTAATACATAGGACCATAGAGGATCATTAGTCCTAAACTCTCAATATATCATACTGAGCTCTCAATGTAATCTCTCAGGGAGATTAAGTAATTTACTCCACATCATATAAGTAATAAGAAGATGATGTGAGATCTAAACCCAGGTTCCCTGAATCTAAATCTGTTGGGTTGAATTTAGGAAACCAAACTGACTTCTAGACCTTGAAGGCATCCTGACTTAAGTTTCTGGGATCAGGGAGACAAGAGAAGTAATAGGGAAAGATGAAAGCTCTGGTGTTGAAGGCAAGGTCCTCTGGAGAGGTTCCAAACTGAGAAGCTGGTTCTTTGGGGAGCAGATCATAGCTGGATCCTTTTCACAGAGCAAGAGAGAAAAGGGGGATGGGGGTGCTCCCGGGAGAGAGAATGGCTCATCTGAGTGGCAGGTTCAAAACCAGGCCATACTGAAGCCATTTGGGTTCCTTGGAATGACTCTATAGCCTCCGTTTGTGGTCGCCAATCAAGTTGCCATAGCAACCGGGCTCAAAGGCTTAAACCAGCCATAGAAGCATCAGGGAAACAGGGACAGGAGTCTCCTTAATATGCTTGAACATGAGCTCTGTACCTTTGTGGAAACAACAGATTGGGAAATTGCAAATACTAAACCAAATAATATATTGGCGGCAACCAGGAACTGGGGCCAAGAGGAAATCAGATTGATGTATAGGGGAAAAAAAAAGAGTTTGTGTGTGTGTTTGTGTTTTGGAGATGGAGATGGAGATAGAAATGGACAGAGGATACTGAGGGGTAAAAGGACCAAACTTGGAGTCAGAAGACCTAAATTTTCATCACAGTTCTTTCTTTTTTTTTTAAACCCTTTCTTTCTTAGTAACAAATCTCAAAAAGAAGGGCAAGTAAGAACTATGCAAATAGGGTAAAGGGATTTGCCCAGGGTAACACATCTAGGAAAATCTGAGGCCAGATTTGAACCCAGGTCTTGTTGACTCCAGAACTGATGCTCTATCCACTGTACCATCTAGCTGTCCCCATCCCAGCTTTTTAATTGCTTGACTTTTGTGACCTTGGGTATGTTGCTGAACTCTCTGGGCCTCAGTTTCTTCATCTCTAAAATTAATTAATAATCTGGAAAGAACATTGAAGTTAGAGTTAAACAAACTGGGTTTAAAATCTGACCTCTGATGTTTACTAGCTCTATGCTGTAAGATTTAAATTAATGTCCAAAATTCCAAGTATTATATTTTATAAAGTTTATTAATAATCATTTGAAGTAAAGAGAATAAATTATCTAACAAAAATAAGACCACGTGAGAAAGTTCTCTTGCCTCTCCCCAAAAGCCCACGTCAACCAGCCTCCATCACAAGAGGACCCAGAGAGAGGCAGGGCTACACAAAACTTATATCCTCCCTGTGTCAGCACACAACGTGAGAAGGAAAGTGGGATGCCAGGAACTGAAGTCCAGGGGAGCAGGTTCTAATTACCCAGTGCCCTGAGTAAGTCCCTACATTCTTGGCTCTAGTTTCCTCCACAGTAAAATGAGATGTTTGGATGAGATGACCCTGGAGACCCCTTCCAGCTCTGGATCTATGATCCTGAGAACTAGACACTGCTGTTTCCTCCCTGGAAGTCAATCAATAAACATTTATTAACCATCTACTATATGCCAGGCACTGGAAGTATTTGGCAGGTTCCATTGCTGTCAATTATGAGAGCAGAGGTTGTCCCAGAATAGGCATTATGAATAAACTGAGGCAGAGGAGACTATGGCTAAGGAAGAAAAGAAAAATGAGTTTGTGAGGCTCCTCTTGTAAAAGCCTCTTGGGGGTAGCTAGATGGCACAGTGGATAGAGAAAGCCAGGCCTAGAGATAGGAAGACATGGGTTTAAATCTGACCTCAGGCGCTTCCTAGCTATGTGACTCTGGGCAAGTCACTTAATCCTCATTGCCTAGCCCTTTCTGGTCTTCTGTTTTAGAATCAATGTTGATTCTAAGGCAGGAGGTAAGGATTGTGGTTTGTTTGTATTCTTAATGTTCCAAGAAGAATGGTAAGGGCTAGGCAACTGGTGGGGGTCAAATAACTTGCCCAGGATCACACAACTGGGACATGTCTGAGCCCAGATATGAACCCAGAGCCTCCCATCTCTAGTCCTGACTCTCAGTCCACTGAGCCACCCAACTGCCCCCACCACAATTAAATTCTTTTTTTTGAAACCCTTACCTTCCATCTTGAAGTCTATACTGTGTATTGGCTCCAAGGAAGAAGAATGGTAAGGGTAGGCAATGGGGGTCAAGTGACTTGCCCAGGGTCACACAGCTGGGAAGTGTCTGAGGCCGAATTTGAACCTAGGACTTCGCGTCTCTAGTCCTGACTCTCAGTCCAATGAGCTGCCCAGCTGTCCCCACAATTAAATTCTTAAAGAACAGGATCTATATCTGTTCTCCTTGCCATCTGTTGGCTCCCAGAGGCCCAATAGGCTTGGGGTTGCTTTTCCTAGGCAGAACTTGGTTTTTTTCACTGTAAAATGAAAGGGTTGACGGGGTTACTACCAAAGTGCCTTCTCACTCTTAATTCTTTAGTTAGGACCCTTCTCCTGCTCCCACCTCGCCCCCACCCCTTCCCAACAAGAACCCAGACTCGAGCTACCAATGCACCCTGATTACTCTGGGGACAATTCTTTCCCCTGGCTATCCCACCTCATAGGGACAGGTGGCAGATGGAGAGAGCAGAAGCTCTGTGGGAACATGACTGGTGGGAAGGGGGGTGGGAAGAGAAGCGGGCTGGCAGAATGGGACAGGTGCAGCCCATGAGAAGAACCAGGTTGAAAGGTCCCTAGAGATACCCCCACCCCTGCCCCAGGCTGTTGTTTCCTTTGGGGAAATCAAACAAGATAACCATCAGCCCCTGTTGCACAAAATGACCCCCTCCTCCTCCAAGATGGCCAGACTGCAAGGATTCCCACTGTCTCTAATTGGGATGGAGCTGCTCGCCTTGCCCCACCCCCAGCATGGGGAGGGGCTGGGGCGCTTGACCCCCGGGGCTACACAACAAGCAGAGGGTGGGAACAGGTCCAGGAACCGGCTGTGCTGGACATTGGAGCTGCCTAGAAGCACCTCTGTGACCAGGTGCTCCCCCATGGCCCCTGGGAGCCTGTCTGACAAGGGTTTGGCTGTCTACAAAGGCTTCAGGGCTGAGAGGAAGAGAAATCTCCCTTTCCCACCCCACACCTAACAGAGGCCCCCTGGGAATGGCGCCTGACAGCCCACCGACAGCAGGGCAGCTTGGGGTCAACTGTCAAGGGATGGGGTCTGGTGGTGGGGATGGATACAGAAAGGGAAGCAAGTACTCTAGGACATGCTGCTGTTTAGTCTCTCTCTCTCTCTCTCTCTCTCTCTCTCTCTCTCTCTCTCTCTCT
>NW_025364235.1:0-1536 GCF_016433145.1 Gracilinanus agilis | reverse complement strand
ACTTGGATGTTTGGGGATCAAGATGTAGAGGACTGAAATGTACCCCTATAGTGAGCAGTGCAGACCATTGCAAAAGCTTAACATCTCTGTCATTCCTTCATTTCCATGATAATGCCAGTGATTACCATCAACATCCATATACCACATACCACCATTGCCACCACTATCACCAACACCATTAAAACACTAACCCTGCAATTAACCTCACTATTATCACCATCATGTTTATATGTCATCTCCAACAAAATATAAGTTTCTTGAAGGATTATTTCATTGTTGTCACTGCCTAGCATAATGTTTAGCAAGTTATTTAAAAAAAACCTTACCAAGTATTGATTGTAAAGCAGGAGAGCAATAAGGGCTCAGCAATTGGGATTAAGTGGTCATACAGCTAGGAAGTTTCTGAGACCAAATTTGAATGCTGACTCCAGCCCTAACTCTCTATCCAAGTCCTGCTTAGTTGCCCCTTGTTGGCATATTTTAGGAGCTTACTAAATACTTATTGACTTGTTGATAATCATAGTTTGTTACTGATATAAGAAAAATAATTTGAATTTCAATCAATCACTCAGTATTCATTAATCACCTACTATGTGCCAGCTATGTATATACAGCTTTAAGATTTGCAGAGCCTTTTACATATATCTTATTTGTTCAAAAGAGAAAACATCATAATCAGTACTGAAATCACACCATCACCCTTACTATTACTGTAAAAAGACACCATCTTTCCATCAACATTGCTTTTATCAACATCATCATAGTTAGTCAATAAACATTTATTAAGTGATTCCTATGCTCCAGGCACTGTGCTAAGTGCTATGGATGCAAAAATAAAAAAAATAAAAAATAAAAAAGCAGTGCATGGCAGAGCTCAAGAAGGAAATAGATAGTAAAACCATAATAGTGGGAGATCTAAATATTCTTCTTTCAGATCAAGATAAATCAAACCAAAAAATAAATAAGAAAGAGGTAAGAGAGGTGAATGAAGTCCTAGAAAAATTAGATTTAATTGATATGTGGAGAAAAATAAATAGGGACAAAAAGGAATACATCTTCTCTTCAGCTGCACATGGTACATTCGCAAAGATTGACCATGTAATAGGGCATAGAATCATTGCAAACAAATGCAAAAGAGCAGATATAATAAATATAACCTTCTTAGATCATAATGCAATAAAAATAATAATTAGTAAGGGCACCTGGACAGACAAATCAAAAACCAATTGGAAATTAAACAATATGATTCTCCAAAACCAATTTGTCAAAGAAGAAATCATAGAAACAATCAACAATTTCATTGAAGAGAATGACAATGATGAGACATCCTACCAAACTCTGTGGGATGCAGCCAAGGCAAGGCAGTACTCAGGGGGAAATTTATATCCTTGAGTGCATATATTAACAAATTAAGGAGAGCAGAGATTAATGAATTGGGTATGCAACTCAAAAAAATTAGAAAGCGAGCAAATTAAAAACCCCCAGATGAAAACTAAATTAGAAATACTAAAAATTAAGGGAGAAATTAATAAAATC
>NW_025364234.1:0-1902 GCF_016433145.1 Gracilinanus agilis | reverse complement strand
AGAGGGAGGGAAGGAGAAGAGAGGAAAGAAGGGAGTGGAGTGGAAGAGAGCAAAAAAGGGAGGAAGAGAGGGAGGGGGCGAGGAAAAGAAGAAAGGGAAGGAGGGAGAAAAGGACGGTGAGAAATAAGTTGGACAAAAGGGAGCTGAGGGGAGGAAAGCGCTCCGGGGTCATAAGGATATTCCAGGTCAGCATTCCAGAGGCAGCTCATTGGGGAAGGGCACAAATCTCTAGACCTGGAGTCAGGAAGACCTGAATTCAAATTTAGCCTCAGACATTTCCCAACTGTGGGACCCTGGGCAAGTCACTGCACCCTGGTTTCCTCAGTTTCCTCGTCTGTCAAAAGAGCCAGAGAAGGAAATAACAAACGACTGGAGGATCTTTGCCAAGAACATTCCCAGTGAGGTCACTAAGATTCGGGCTCGAGTGAATGACAACCTCCTGCTGGGCTTGTGGAGGGGACCCTAATTGTAAAGGTCTTCCTTGGCCCCCGGGAGGCGCTAGCTTGGGGCTTCTTCTCTTCCCTTCCTGGGTGGTGGGACCACCGCCGGAGCTCCGGGACGGGAAGACACGCCCCTTGTCTCTGTCCCCGGGTCTACCAGAGACTAATCCCATTAACTGACTTTCTTTTCTTTTGTCATTTTTTAATTAATGGGATTTCTTTCCAATGGATCCGCCCCTCCTCCCCTCCCTCCTCCCGGAGAGACCTGGAGCCGCCAGCTCGGCTGCTTCCAGGTTTTGGTCCCTTCTCTGGAGGGGGCGTCCCCAGTCCTTCAGTGGCCCTATGGAAGGTCCTCCTGGTTCTCCGCGTTTCGCTTTGTTTTTTAAGTTCACCCCCACTTCGTTGCCTATGACTGTTTCTTTGCCCACTTGCGCTTTGGCGGTAAAAATTAGCTCTGAGCAGCCTGGAACTCTGCACACTTCACAGCAGAGCAGCCATAAGAAAAAAGAAGGGGCAGAGAGGAGGCCCAGTGGTCAGAGAGCCAGGCCTGGAGACAGGAGGTCCTGGGTTCAAATTTGACTTCAGACACTTCCTAGCTGTGTGACCCTGGGCAAGTCACTGAACCCCACTTGCCCAGCCCTCACCACTCTTCTGCCTTGGAGCCAATACTAATATTGACTCTAAGAAGTAAGGGTTTAAAAATAAGAAAAGGAGACAGAGAAGAGGAATGATGAAAAGGAAGAGAAAAAAGAATGGACACAACAACGTGGGGAAGTGAAAAGAGAAGAGAGAGGAGAAAATCAGGAAAATACAGGAAGATGAGAGGAGTAGAATGTACCCACTCCCCCACTCCCCCACTCCCCGATAAAAAAGAAGCTGAACTGTCTGGACCCTCCTATTACACTGGAAGAAACTGAGGCAGGGGAGGCAGCACACACACCAGAGTTCTAGTATTGAGGGTGGCAGGATGTTGTCCTCTGTGCTATCCATCTTCCTACCTTGGTTCAATTCCAAGGGTTTGGGGTTGATTGATTTTTCCCAAAATGTTAACTTGTAGGTGAGCAAGAGGCCCTGGGCCTGCCTGGAGGTCTTATGCTGAATCTAGTTCAAGTAGAGTGTAAACTCTAGGCACAAGATCTCTATTGCTTTTGTTTTTTGCCTTTTTTTTTCTTTAACCCATACCTTCTGTCTTAGCATCAATAGGTTACAAAGCAGAAGAACAGTAAGGGCTAGGTAATTGGGGTTAAGTGACTTGCCCAGGGTTACACAGCTGGGAAGTGTTCACCTAGCTAGCTGCTCTATATCTGTCAGTGGAGAATTTATCAAGAGCTCGCTCACTTTCTCAATCTCTCTCCCTCTCTTCCTCTTTCTCCCTCCTTCTTTCTCTCCCTCCCTCTCTCTGTCTCTTTCCCCCTCTCTCTCTCTCTCTCTCTCTCTCTCTCTCTCTCTCTCTCTCTCTATA
>NW_025364233.1:0-5188 GCF_016433145.1 Gracilinanus agilis | reverse complement strand
CTCTCTCTCTCTCTCTCTCTCTCTCTCTCTCTCTCTCTCTCTCTCTTCCTCTTCTCTCTGCTAACAAAAACTAGAAAACTAGTTTTGGAGTCAGAATTATTGGGTTCAATTCCTGTCTCAGCTACTTACTACCTTTGTGACCTTGGACAAGTTGCTGAACCAACCAGGGCTTCATTTTCCTTTTTTGTAAAATGGAGGAGTTGGCCTACTTGATCTCTACATCCATTCCGTCGTTCCCCCTGTCATCCAGTGGAAAGAGAACTGGCTTTGAAATCAGAGAACCTCACTTCAAATCCAGCCTATGGTGCTTAGTTACTTAGTCATTTCTTCTTTCTGTGCTTTTCCAAAAAAACAAGCTCATGTCATATTTTGGGGAGCAAATCAGGAATTTCTTTGGTATAAGGAAATTCCCTCCACCAAGGCAGATCAGTAACCCACACATAGCCCTGGAGCTCCGCCTAGGGCATCGATCAATTGACTCTCCCCAAGTGACAGAGCTGACACCAGAAGTGGGACTTGAACCCAAGTCCTCCTGCCTCTGAAGCTGGTTCGCCATCTACCATGCTCCTTCTCTTGTGTTTCTATTTGCTCCCAAAGCAGATGTTTGAATTGCACTTTCAGAATGAGCAGCTCATACGTTGTCGCCCAAGTGTCCCATGTCAGCTGGGATGCAGCTCTGAGCCCTCTCCCTGAGCCACCATCCTTTACCCTCTCACTGGGCTTTTCTGATTTCCCGTCCCTTTGCACGGGCACAAAAGGGGCAGCTAAGCACCAGTACCTGGGCGAGGGTGAAGCCAGAGCCGGCAATTTGTGTAGGCTGGACGAAAGAGCTTACTTTGTGATGTGAAGCCTTTAGGCAACCTTTATTTCCTTTATTGGAGGAATTTAATTGACTAGTTAACATTTTATGGGGAGCGTGTGTGCATTTTGCCTGGTGACTTTCCTATAACCCAGGAAGGCTGACATCATTGGATCTCAGCCTTCAATGGGTTCTGTCCCCGGGGAGGAAACTCGAGAGCCAGCTGGGGGTTAGCAATACAGACAGGAAGGGGTTAAAGGTGTAACCACATCGACTCCAAGGTAAAAGGAGGCTTGGCTCCAACAAGCCATTGCAGGACAGACCTTGACTGGCTTTCGTGCTGGAACAAGTGATACTCCCAGTGGGTTCATTATGCTCTGTGTGCATAGGGTTAGCAAAACAGAGGGGGCCTCTTTGGGGATGGCCTTAATGGTTTTAACACAGAACATGGTTTTAATGATTCGCTTTTTCTCTTTTTATAATCAGCTCGGCTTTACCCAAAGCTGGGTAATTAGCAGGATGAGGTAAAGGGGGAGAGGGCAGGGACTCGTAATGGAATGTTTGCAAAAGGTTGACCGCTTGACCGCTGTGAGACCTTTTCACCAACTCGCCTTGCTGTCTAGTTTATTACGTCCCGGTCATTTCTGAGTGGACATCTCCAAGGCAGCCTTCCCTCGTAGCAAAGAAATCTCGTTCTGGCAGCATACGCCCCCTCCAGCCCCCTCATCCTTCACCTCCCCAGTGAGAGGAGGAAAGGTCGGGAGCTGGACTACCGTCTAGTCTGCCCACAAGTGCCCACATTTGCTTGTCTAGCATAAGAAAGGCACGCTGGGTAGGGAGTCACTTTGGGAGTTGTAAAAGTTCTGGGTTCAAATGCCTGGACACAGACTTGCTGTGTCACCCTAGGAAAGTCGCTCAATTCCCCAGTTCCCTAAGCAACTCTCAGAGCCCATATTGCAGGTACCAGTCTTGCATTAGCAGAGTTTTCTATGATGAAGAAATAACAGAATCTGAGGACTGGAAGAGTCCACAAAGGCCATCTAATCCAACCCGTACTTCAGTCAACCAATAAGCTTTGCTTAAACACCTATCGGATACCAGGTGCCATCCCAGGGTCTGGGAATAGGAAGACAAAAACGAAACAGTCGCTGCCCTCGAGGAGCTTAAATTCTTTGGGGTGAGATTCGAACTACATACGTGCCTAACTTTAAGTGACCTTTTCCACTAAGGAGTCATTTTCTCTTCTCCTTCCTCCCTCCCTTCCTTCCTTTCTTCTTTGGTTGAGACTAGGCCTCCCTATCATCCATCAAGGTTAGAAGTGCAGCTGCCAATCCCAAGCACAGTCATAGAAAGCTAGACCTGGAGTCAGGAAGAGCCGAGTTCATAGATAACCTGAAGCAAGTACTAGCTGTGTGACTCTCGGCAGGTCATCTAACTTGTCTGTCTCAATTTCCTCATCTATAAAATAGGAATATTAATAATAAGGTTGTTGTGAGGATCCATTGAGATTCTATTTCTAAAGTGCTTTGCAAACCTCAAAGTGCTCTGGAAGTGCTAGCTGTGAGCTCATCCCAAGCTCCATTTCTGACCTGGACCTCTTGCCCTTCCCTACAGCATCTGGTGGTCCCCCACTCTTGGGGGCTTACACTTTTTTTTTTAAGGATTATTTTTTTTATTTTAAACCCTTAACTTCTGTGTATTGACTTATAGGTGGAAGAGTGGTAAGGGTGGGCAATGGGGGTCAAGTGACTTGCCCAGGGTCACACAGCTGGGAAGTGTCTGAGGCCGGATTTGAACCTAGGACCTCCCATCTCTAGGCCTGGCTCTCAATCCACTGAGCTACCCAGCTGCCCCCAGGGGGCTTACACTTTTGATTACAGATAACCTCTTCAGTGTTAGCCTTACTGCAGCTCAGAAACCCTGAACTTACACAGTCCACCCTCCTCAGCCTTCCCAGAAGCAGGAATTATTGGTGTATCCCACCATCCCCAGGTGCCCTTCTCATATACACTCTTCATCTCATTATATCTCTGTTCAGGCATCCTCAGGCAGAATCAATGATAGCTTTGGTTTTAGCTCATGTCTCAGGTTTCCCTATAAGGGAGGAGGAAAGAGGTGCCCAGTGTACAATATAGTTTTTATTTTTTATTTTTCAACTGCATTTAATTAATTAATTTAGAGGCTTTTTCCGTGGTTACAACCCAGTGTACAATATGAATCAAGTATGGGACAGCTATTTATTTTACACACACAGAATCAGCGCATAACACAAAATACACAGAAGTACTCCTTGACAGAAATATGAACTGGTGGCACTGTTATGCTGCTGTTTTATTTTGTGGAGAGGGTAATCCTTCAATCCACCAAAACTTAAAGCAGTTTCGCTTTAGCTCTGCTCTGTTTCCCTCAAAGTCTGTGGCTTCTAACAAGCCAGGCCAGCAGGAGGGCTCAGCCTCTTGGCAGAGGTGTCTTCACGAATGCAGAGACTTCCCCTGCCACCTGTCAGCTCCATCCGTTGGAAACAAGACCTCAGAACCATTTGAACTCACAAGGCCCCTCTCGCCCCTTGGCTCATTCATCCTGAGACGGTTGTTCTGCTGTCTACTCAGGAAAGGCCAAACACAAAAGGATGAAGCCCCAGACTTGGCAGGCTTGCCTAAGCAGATCATGGGCTTTAGCTGCCAAGGACTTGGGCCACAGGGCCGCTAGGGTCAGGATGGAGTGATCTGCCTTTCCTCTGACCCTGTCTGGGTAGCAGATCATAGCAGTGTAGACAGTATCCAAGCCAGAAAGAGGAGAGAACACCGAGTTTGTGGCCACTCTCTTTAAAGACACCCCACTTCAGCAGATCTTCCTTCTTGGTGGCCAACACGTCACCTCAAAGCATTAAGCCCTCCAAGTACTGAATCACACACATGTGGTTGGCTGGAAGCTGTCAGGGAACCATGGAACCATTAAATTACACTTATGGAAAAGTCAAGATAAATACGAGAGCCACTCCCTTGGGTAATGGCCTCTTTGAGCTGAAGGAAAACATTCGTTTTTTGAGGTAGATATGAAGGAATTCAGTTTGAGCAGAGAGGTAAAGCCTATGAAAAGGGGCTAGAAACAGGTGGCCCAATGGATAACATGCTAGATCTAGAACAGGAAAGATCCAAGGACAAATCCAGCCTCAGACACTTATTTGTTATGTGTCTCTGAGAGTAGAAATAGAACCTCCAGTCCAGATTGTTGTGAGGCTCAAAAGAGTTACTATTTGTAAAGCCTTTTGCCAGCCTTAAAGCTTTCTAGAAACACTAGCTCTGTTGTTGTTGCTGTTTATTGTTGTTGTTTATTGTTGTTTGTTGTTGTTGTTGTTGTTGTTTATTGTTATCAAGAAGACAAGTTCAGTTGAATTGTTGAGGACATGAAGACAAGTCACAGAGAAGTCTGGGGCTAGAGTTGTGAAGGCCTTCAACATCCAAGAGAGGACTTGGTATTTGAGCCTAGAGGAGAGCCTGGGATGAGAATGTTCTTGATAGCAGACACGATCCTAGGAGAGCCATTTGGGGCTCGCTCTAATCACAAGACGGAACCCAAATGAAAATATAAGGCAGAAAGTTTATTCCTCCTCATGGCCAGGCTTCAAGCAGAGGCTGAACAGCCTCGTGTCCAGTAAGTACACTGCAAACAGGACTGATTCTAGGTCAGGTAGGGGATGTCCCAGATGGTCCCAGAGGTCCCTGCTGTCTGTGAGAGTCTGTGATTCTGGTGCCATTCCCCAGCCCATGCATAGAAGCATTCATTGCCAACAAGCATGTGTAGCATCAACATGGCAGAGCAAGAAACAGAATTGGAAATGCCCACTGATCTGTCTCCCTGCCTGTCTGGTGCCTGGCCTCATTCAATCGAACAGATGGGTCTGTATCTTCCTTTTCAGACCATCCAGGAAAGCTTGTCTGTCATCTCCATCAGGAAGCCATGCTCGCCTGACTTCAGTGCCAGACAGACCAGGCCACACAGAGTTTGGAAAACAAAGATCTCATTTGGTTATCTAATAACTTCACAGGACTCTGAAAGTGTTGACATGGTGGACCCACTCAGAATGGCTTCTCCATCCTCCTGGATTTAGCTTGCTCTGTGTACATGTAGCATCACCCTGTGCTCTAGCACAGGGTCTCATTGTGGCCCATTGCAAGCATTTACAGGATACTTGACCATCATTAGTTGGGACATGTCTTGGACAATATGTTAGGCAACTTAATCAAATAGCTGAGAGTCATGGAAATTCTGAGGGGAAGGGGATTGGTAAAGGAAGGAAGGAAGGAAGGAAGGAAGGAAGGAAGGAAGGAAGGAAGGAAGGAAGGAAGGAAGGAAGGAAAGAAGGAAGGAAGGAAGGAAGGAAAGAAA
>NW_025364232.1:0-5209 GCF_016433145.1 Gracilinanus agilis | reverse complement strand
CTTCCCCTTCCCCTTCTTCTTCTTCTTCTTCTTCTTCTTCTTCTTCTTCTTCTTCTTCTTCTTCTTCTTCTTCTTCTTCTTCTTTTCTCCTTCTCCTTCTCCTTCTTCATTATTAATAATTTCTACATTTTCAGTATCTATTCCATGTGCTAATTTAACATGAGAACAGTGATACCACAAATCTCTACCTAAAACTTTCATAGAAGATGGTGAAACTAATACAATTGTATAAGGACCTATCCAATTTTGTTCTGTTGCCAATGCTTTGGCAAAATTTTTCACATAGACTATATCACCTGGTTGAAAATTATGAAGAGAATAATCCAATGGACCAGATTGAATTAATACTCCCATATCTTGTAATTCTCTTAGCCTCTGCTGTAAAGTACTTAAATATGAAGCAATTTGGCAATCACCTCCTAAGAGTGATGCATAAACAGCCTTACAAGTTTTTGCTTGTAGTGGAGCATGTCCAAAGAGCATCTCATATGATGATATATGTAGATCCGCTCTTGGTCTCGTACGTAGGTAAAACAAAGCTATGGGAAGAATCTCTGGCCATTTAAGATGAGTTTCAGCACAGAGTTTCCCAACCATAGTCTTGAGTTCCCTATTCATACACTCTACCTGACCTGAACTTTGCGGGTGATAAGGAACATGATATTTAGGTGTTATTCCTAGATTCTCATAGACTCTTTTAAGGATATCTTGAGTGAAATGAGATCCCTTATCCGAATCTATGGTTAAAGGTAAACCAAATCTAGGCACAATTTCCTTGAGTAACACTTTCACCACAAAACTAGCTGTATTGGTATTTGATGGAAAAGCTTCAGGCCATTTAGTTAGTCTATCAACTATCACAAGACAATACTTGTATCTTCCAGCTTTAGGCCTACAGATATAATCAATCTGCAAACTCTCAAACAGACAATATGCTAAAGGCCTACCACCCAAACCTTTCTTTCTGAATGCACTTTGATTGAACTTTTGGCAGACTGGACAGCTATTACAAATCTTATTTGCAACAATACTTATTCCAGGAGCAACCCATTGTCTCCTGATGGAATCCACAACAGCTTGTGCACCAAAATGACCTTTTGTGTGAATGGCTTGACACAAATAGGTAAACAAGTCTTTTGGTAACAATGGTCTTCCTGTAACAGTAATCCATATCCCATGTTCTTTCCTAGCTCCAAATTTATCCTTCCATTTCTCAATATCTGAGTCTACATAAGCTTTCTCTAGATCATCAGAATCAAAAGATGTTAAATTCATCACATAAATTGGAGTATTCTGGGCTGCATACTTCACAGTGATATCAGCTCTGTGATTTCCTTTAGAGACTGAATCTCTACCACAAGTATAACTCTGACAATGAATTACTGCCAACTGTTTTGGCTTCTGGATTGTCTCTAACAACTCAATTATTATTGCTGCATGAGCTATTGGTTTTCCCGATGCAGTAATAAAACCTTGTTGTTTCCAGATTGTTCCTTTTGCATGGCAAACAGAAAATGCATATCAAGAGTCTGTGTAAATATTCACACTTTTACCTTCAGCTAGAAAACACGTTTGCTTCAATGCCACCAATTCAGCACCCTGAGCACTAAGATTACTAGGTAATGAGCCATACCACAGTGTCTCAAATTTTGTGACAACTTTACCAGTACATCTGATTCCATTACATAAATATGATGATCCATCTGTGAATAACACCCGGTCTGGATTTTTGAGTGGAGTATCTTTTAAATCCATCCTAGGCATATCCACAAGATCTACTACCTCAACACATTCATGCAATGGCTCACCATTCTTCAGAACTATTACATCAGCTTCCTGGGAAATGATGTTGTGGGGCACAAGGAGAAATAAGGTGGCTTCTGTCTAACTCAACAAGTCTACCCTATGTCCAACTGAGGGCCCAAATTTCTATTACCAAAGTCTCCTACTTCCCTTGAATTGCATAATACTCATTTCTCAACTTCCCAAACAAAGCAAGTAAAAAAAGGCTTCCACTTCTTTGCCTATAATGTCACCCTACAGCTGGAAAAAAAAATTCTGCATATCTGTATCTCTTAAGCCTGTGTAAGATCCCGTGTATCTCTATCTCTTTTTTGTGCAGTTCTTGTTGTTTCCCAGTTAGTATGAAAATTTCATAATAGTCTCTGGTTCCATTCCTCTCCCCTCCCCAACATAGCTAGCAACTCTTAATTACTAACTAATCTTCCTCACAACACTATCCCCTGTTGATTCTGTGCTTTGCTCTTTGTCCCCATAGACATTTTTTGAGGGTTAAATATTTCTTTTGATGTCTGCTCCTTTTCCAAGTCTTTTTTTTTTTTTTTGGCAGTGGACACAAAATTATGAAAGCTATTTGCTGATTCTGTCTCCTCTGCTGTCTTGTAGGGATTGACACTCTGAGCTATTTTGCCCTAAGGCTATGTCTTCACCACTGCAGCACAGGCTTGAAAGGGTCCAGTGCTATGGATTTCCAGGCCTCACTACTGGCTGGTGCCAGGGCCTGAGACTTTAAGGAATGGGTCTGAGGTGTTCTTTTGTTGGTGTAGCCTGGGTCCTGGGATCTCAAAGTTAACCCATGCTCAATCACAGAAACAAGCCTAGTAGGTGTGAAGTGTGGTTGGCCAATACTCTTCTGTGTGCAGTTTTGCTTCTGGTTTCTCCTTGTTCCATGAAAATAAACTCTACCTTTCAAGTTGTATTCAATGAAAGAGCCTTCTCACTTTGTCTTGCTATTGTTTTTTGATTCCTGTCATTTTGAGTCACTTTTTATTTTTTTTTTAATTTTTATTCAATTAATTAATTTAGAACATTTCCCCATGCTTACAGGATTCATGTTCTATCACTCCCCTCCTCCCTGCCCCTTCCCATAGCCGACGTACAATTCTACTGGGTTTTACATGTGTCATTGATCAAGACCTATTTCCATATTATTAGTATTTGCACTAGGGTGCTCATTTAGAGTCAATATCCCCAATCATATCCCCATCAACCGATGTGATCAGGCAGTTGTTTTACTTCTGTGTTTCTACATCCACAGTTCTTGCTCTGAATGTGAATAGAGTTCTTTTTCATAAGTCCCACAGAATGTCCTAGATTATTGCATTGTTGCTAGAAGTCAATTACATTTGATTTTACCACACTGTATCCATCTCTGTGTATAAGGTTCTCTCTGCTCCTTTCAGTCTGCATCCATTCCTGGAGGTCATTCCAATTCACATGGTATTCCTCCAGTTCATTATTCCTTTGAGCACAATTGTATTCCATCACCAGAATATACCACAATTTGTTCAGCCATTCCCCAATTGAAGGGCATACCCTCATTTTCCAATTTTTGCTACCACAAAGAGCACAGCTATAAATATTTTTGTACATGTCTTTTCCCCTATGATCTCTTTGGGGTATAAACCCAACAGTGGTATGGCTGGATCAAAGGGCAGGTAGTCTTTTAGCGCTCTTTGGGCATAGTCCCAAATTGCTGAGGCACTTTTTAAAGATTGGTTTGGAATGATTGTCAGAGTGGTTCCAACTTTTGCTGCTACTAAGTTGCCATCTTGGCTCCACCTTACTTTCACATTCTAAATTAATTATATAACTGGTAACACCAGAAAATAAAGTGAGAGGAAATGGGAAGCTATCAAAAAAAAATCAAATATCCTAGCTAATCATCATTAGCTGGAGTACAATGGCTCAAAAAAGTGTGGCGAATGATGAATAAATAAAGCTACGCAGGTTATTTTCCTTAATAGAATGTAAGCTGCCTCTCATACATAGCCTTTTTTGATCCTTGACTCCCCAACTGCTAGTGCCTCTCTTCCCCTAAAGCTGCCTTGCATTTATTGTGTACCTCCTTATAGGTTTTTGGTTTTATAAAATATTCCCATATGTTATATGTTGTAAATTTAAGTAAATTGCATGTTTTAATGTAAGATTAAAGTTCTTGAGTTCACTTCTGTTCTTCTACCCCCAGCACCCAGAACACAGTAAGGATTTAATAAATGCAAATTGACTGATTAACTGATGGAATACATGATATAATTGGACTGGCTAAAAAAAAAGGATGCCATTCTTAGTTTGGGTAATACTTCAAAAAAGGACTCGAAAACAATAAATAGTCCATCCAGCTACTGGTTTAGAAGTCTAGACAAAGGACTTTTAAAAAAGATGAAGAAACTCACTAGAGACTTCCAAAGAGGAAGAATCTGAATAAAATATAACTAGATAAAATAATTCATGCAACAGCAGTGGGATTTAATTATGGGTGACTTCAGAATGTGAATGTGAATCAAAATGTGCCACAAGCATGATACATTTAGTAAATGATTGGTTTATAAACCAGCATGTACTGAACAAACATACTATCTGGAACAATCTACATACAGGTGCCTTAAAAGTCAGTGATCAAATTCCAATAAACAAATTAAAAACTACTAATCTGAGAGTATCAATCTTCAATTAGATACTAGGATAAGGATTTTTATAAACTGTTCTGACACAAAAGTACTAGAAAAACGAAACTAAGTTTTTAGCATTAACATAAGGAAGCTATGGTTCAGGCTAAGATCTAAATGGTAATGATGATGCAAAAACACCTCTTATTTGTTGAAATAAAAGGCAAGCATGAAAGGAAGAAATGCAAGGGTAGGTCATATACATTCTCCCAGCTGGGTTAACTGTGTAACTAAAGTAGTGACTTAGAAAACAAATGAGAGCATAATGAAAATAGGAAATAAAAATACTGCATTCGTGGAAACAGACAAATTGTAAAACAAAGAGCCTTCTAAACTTTAACAAGCACCAAGGTCCTCCTCCCTAAGAGTCACTAACTACTTAAGAAAGCCAATGAAAATGTCTCAGAAATATCAATAGTGACAATTGAATTGAACAGGAAGTATGGTGGTTTCTCCAGTTTGACAGGATTTAGAGAAGAGCTAGAAAACTATTGACGATTTTCACAGCAGGAGAAGATTTTTTTAAAAAAATGCTAAACCATATAAAGCATATACAATCCCTGAGAAAGTTAAGACTGATTAAAAGTCAATCAGCATGGATTCTTAGTAGAAACTATGTCCAACCAATCTTCTAGATTAGAACTACAATGGAAAATGGTGATGGTTGAAATCACCTCTGTATTCTCTCTATATTCATTCTCTCTCTCTCTCTCTCTCTCTCTCTCTCTCTCTCTCTCTCT
>NW_025364231.1:0-1546 GCF_016433145.1 Gracilinanus agilis | reverse complement strand
GAATGGATGCTGTATTTTCTCAAAGGCTTTTTCAGCATCTATTGAGATAATCATGTGGTTTTTGTTTGTTAAACTGTTGATATGGTCGATTATGTGAATTGTTTTCCTGATGTTGAACCATCCTTGCATTCCTGGTATAAATCCTACCTGATCATGGTGGATGATCTTCTTAATTACTTGCTGGAGTCTCTTTGCTAATATTCTATTTAAGATTTTTGCTTCTAAGTTCATTAGGGAGATTGGTCTGTAGTTTTCTTTCTCTGTTTTTGATCTCCCTGGCTTTGGAATCAGTACCATATTTGTGTCATAAAAGGAATTTGGTAGGACTCCTTCTTTGTTCATCATATCAAATAATTTGTATAGTATTGGGATTAGTTCTTCTTTGAATGTCTGATAGAATTCACTTGTGAATCCATCAGGCCCTGGCGATTTTTTCTTAGGGAGTTCTTTGATGGCTTGTTCAATTTCTTTTTCTGATATGGGATTATTTAGGTATTCTATTTCTTCTGCTGTTAATCTAGGCAATTTATATTTTTGCAAATATTCATCCATATGACCTAGATTGCTAAATTTATTGTTATGTAATTGGGCAAAATAGTTTTTAATGATTGTCTTAATTTCCCCTTCATTAGAGGTGAGGTGTCCCTTTTCATCTTTAATACTGTCAATTTGGTTTTCTTCTTTCCTTTTTTTTATTAGATTGACCTGTACTTTGTCTGTTTTATCTGTTTTTTTCAAAATAACAGCTTCTAGTCTTATTTATTAATCCAATAGGTCTTTTACTTTCAATTTTATTAATTACTCCCTTGATTTTTAGTATTTCTAATTTAGTTTTCATCTGGGGATTTTAATTTGCTTGCTTTCTAGTTTTTTGAGTTGCATGCTCAATTCATTAATCTCTGCCCTCCCTAATTTGTTAAAATATGCTCTCAAGGATATAAATTTCCCCCTGAGTACTGCCTTGGCTGCATCCCACAGAGTGTGGTAGAATGTCTCATCATTGTCATTCTCTTCAATGAAATTATTCATTGTTTCTATGATTTCTTCTTTGACTAATTGGTTTTGGAGAATCATATTATTTAATTTCCAATTAGTTTTTGATTTGCCTGTCCAGGTGACCTTACTAATTATTATTTTTATTGCATTATGATCTGAGAAGGTTACATTTATTATTTCTTCTCCTTTGAATTTGTTTGCAATGTTTCTATGCCCTATAACATGGTCAATCTTTGTGAATGTACCATGTGCAGTGAAAAGAAGGTGTATTCCTTTTTGTCCCTATTTATTTTTCTCCACATATCAATTAAATCTAATTTTTCTAGGACTTCATTCACCTCTCTTACCTCTTTCTTATTTATTTTTTGTTTTGATTTATCTAGATCTGAAAGAGGAATATTTAGATCTCCCACTAGTATGGTTTTACTATCTATTTCCTTCTTGAGCTCTGCCAGTTTCTCCTTTATGAATTTGGGTGCTATGCCACTTGGTGCATACGTATAGAGCAGTGTTATTTCCTCATTGTTTATACTGCCTTTAATCAGGATGT
>NW_025364230.1:0-3889 GCF_016433145.1 Gracilinanus agilis | reverse complement strand
TCTCTCTCTCTCTCTCTCTCTCTCTCTCTCTCTCTCTCTCTCTCTCTTCCTCTCTGTCTCCCTCCCTCTCCCTCTCTCTGTGATGAAGGGCATTAACTAGTCTGTCTACCTAATCCTAAAATAAAACAGGGGAAGGGAAATGGGTTCCAGAACAGAAGCACCAACTGTATGTATGCTAGACACTGGGTCTATAAAGACAAAACAGTTCCTCCCTCCTCAGGGAGCTTATTTTCTACCAATTCCAAATCCCTTCTCATAGCGCTATATCCTATTGTCTCTCATGAACATGGCCCCTTGGGCAGCCTCTATCCCACTCTTGGTACTTGGTTCTGCAGGAGTCAGCAAGATTGTGACGGTTGATGTGAAGGGTAACAGCCCTTTGTGGTTGAAAGTGAAAGACCTGGCAGAGGGGATGACCTACAGATTCCGAATTCGGGCCAAGACCTTCACCTATGGGCCAGAAATCGAGGCCAACATCACCACAGGCCCGGGAGAAGGTAAGGAGAAACCTCCTAAGCACCAGCTGCCCACCTCCTATTTTAGCTCCACCTGAAACGTCAATTGGGGCTGAGATCTTTGTCAAGGAGAGCTGGAATGATCCACTATTCCAGGAAGAGACTCCATCGCCCAGTTAGGACAACATCCTCCACAAAGGCCAGGCAAATTCCCAAATTACTAGGGCATGACCACTGCTTCTTGCTCTCCTTCTTGAAAAGTGAAAATAGTAGAACCGTGCCCCTTACTCCATGTGCCCAAAATCCAAGGGGCCAGCAAAGGGCTATAATAGCAAATGGAAAGAAAAGTTTCTGTGGCTGAAAGAAAAACACCTAGCAGAGGGAATAGCCTACACATGCTGAATTTGAGTCAAGAATTTGCCAGATCACAGAAGACTTAGAGCTGAAAGAAGTCAGAGGCATCATCTGGTGCAATCTTCTCATTTAACAGATAAGGAAATTGAGGCTCAGAGAGAAAGAGGTTTAAAGATCACATAGGAAAAAAATAGAAAAAATTAAAATAATAAAAAATAAAGATTGCATAGATGATGAGGTACAGAGCCAGGATTTGAACCTTGGTCCTCTGTCTACAAATATACAGGTATTAAAGGGATTATTCTTTTCTAAAAGAAGAAACTTTCCACTCTTTCCACTGCACAAGCAATCTGAACTCAAGCCAACAGCAATGGATATTGAGTCAAGCCTCCAACTATTTTGCTACATTTTGCCCACCACCCCCCCCCCAGGCAAATGAGGTTAAATGACTTGCCCAGGACTCACAACTAATAAGTGTCTGAGGTCAGATTTGAACTCAGGAAAATGAATCTTCCTGATTTCAAGCCCAGCACTCTATCCACTGTGCCATAAACATAAGTTCATTTTATTGCCTTGTTTCTGGCGGGCCAGTTTTTGTTTTCGGTTTCTGGTTTCATTTCATTTCCAGTCTCCTTCCCACAGAATTGCACCTTAGTCCCTAGGGCTCCCTTGGAACTTAGCTAGGTAGGAAAAGAGAGAATAGTGCCTTGGAGATTTCCCCTCTGGGCACCGCCTTCATCTGCCCCCAACTTGGCCACTTACTTCCTTTACAAACACCAGAAAGAGAAGAAAGCCAGCAGGAAAGGTTTGTTTTAGACTATGGCATAGTGTCCCAGACTGTTTAACTCACTGAAGAGAAAGGGAGAAGAAAAATAATATAAAAAAGAAAGCCTCATTTTAACTAGAGATTGTAAATGAACCAGAACAGAGATGCCAGATGCTGGTCTTTTAAAAAAGAAAATCCAGCCAAGTAGGTGTAAAGGGAAGGGTATCTCGAGTAAATATACACTATTTCTCTCTTCCAGAACTTAATTCCTGTTCCCTCCCATCCAAGTTATGGGCTGGGACGTTGTCAGAATTTTCTGATCTGAAGAGAGATCAGAGATCAGAGTGTGCTTACTGGGATTGTCCAGCCCCTGACCCCACCTATGTTCTGAGCCTCTCCATGTTCTGAGGGTGTCCTAAACACACCCATCCAATGGATTGTCACCATACCACCTCACAGCCTGATCCCCTCATCAGCCTTCTGTTTCTCTGCCATGACAGTGCCAGGATCCGAGGTTGGAATGGATGATGGATATTTGGGAAAAAAGAAAGGACTGGAAATTATAAGGTCATAGCTTACTATCTCAATGACTTTGGGTCTCAGTTTCTAGCCCCTATCAATGAGGAAAGGAGAGATAGACTAGATTACCTGATATAAACCTCCTAGCTCTAAATTTATGACCCTATGATTAATTGCTACCAAGCTCTGCAGGCAGCTAGGTGGCACAGTGGTTAGAGTGCCAGACCTGGAGTCAGGAACACTCATCTCTCTGGGTTCAATCTAGCTGGAGATACTTACTAGCTGTTATGACCCAGGGCAAGTCACTTAGCCTTGTTTGCCTCAGTTTCCTCACCTGTAAAATGAGCTGGAGAAGGAAATGGCAAACCACTCCATGATCTTTGCCAAGAAAATCCTAAATGAGTTCACAAAAAGTGAACTGAAACCAATGAACAGCAAAAGCTCATCAGGTCCCCCCCTTCAGTTTCCCTTGGCCTCTGAGATCCCTTCCAGTTCTAGATGTATGACTGATCCTGGGATATTGTGACTTCCAGACCCTGCCATTCCTCAGACAACAACATTCCAGACTTGGGCAGCTTCTCCATGTTTGACCTGACCTGCAAATAGCGTTGATTTTGTAGAATGAGCCCAGTTTGTTTTGGGGGACTCTGCATTTTCAGTCTTTTCTTCTTCCTTTCCCCAAACCCCCTCCTCTACCCCAGCCCACTCTGCTCAATTCCATCCCTGGGCATTTTGGCACGAGGGGAATCTGATACACCAGCAGCCAAGGTCTGCCCTGCTGCTGCCCCTTCGGACTACCCTCCTGTCACCCAGTGTTTGTTGATGGCCTTCTCCCCACCTTCTTCCAGCAAGTGTAAACTTCCCACTTCTATATCTCATTTCAAAAATGCAACGCATTTCCTTACTTTCATTAATCAAAATGAACTATTCTGATAAACTAATCTATGGAAGTGAGAGGGCTAAATGAGAAAAGAGGAGCCTTCCCTCTCCTCCCAGGAAACAAGTACCTGTAATTTCCAAATATACATCTATATTTACAAAGTACCAGATATCACTGGCTCCTTTTTTTTTTCTTTCCTCTTCCTTCTTAATTTAGTAGCCCTGGCAGAGGATGAGAAGACAGGGCAGCTCCCACTGGGTTATACCTATCCATTTTTCTTAGGTGTTATTTCCCTTCACATATTTTAGGATCAAATGACTGCCCTCTTTGCTATTCCTCACACGATACACTCCATCTCTTCACTGCATTTCCACTAGCTGTCTCCCATGCCTGGAATGCTCTCCCTCCTTATCTCCAAATCCTGGCCTCCTTCGAGTATCAACTAAAACCCTCCATTCTGTAAGAGGCCTTTCTTGCTCCCCCTTAATGCTAATGCCTTCCCCCTGGGAAAGCATCCCATCAAGCCTGTATATTCATTTTCACATAGTTGTTGTTTAAACTGTTATCTTCTGTCTTGGAATCAATACTGTGTATTGGTTTCAAGGCAGAAGAGGAGTAAGGGCTAAGAGTTAAGTGACTTGCCCAGCGTCCAACAGCTAGGAAGTGTCTGAGGCTAGATTTGAACCCAGGTTCTAGGCCTGGCTCTCAATCCACTGAGCCACCCAGCTGCCCCCTGCATAGTTGTTCACATGCTCTCTCCTCCATTAGTTTATGAGTCCATTGAGGGCCAAGACTATTTTTGCCTTTCTTCAGAACCCCAACACTTTGTGCAGCATCTGGCTCATATTAGGTGATTAATAAATACTTTTTGTCTTGACTCTCCATCTAATATATATATATATATACATGTATATG
>NW_025364229.1:0-8093 GCF_016433145.1 Gracilinanus agilis | reverse complement strand
GGAGACTTGAGGAGGGAGAAAACTGTAGTAAATGATGAGACTCAAGAATTGCTTTCTAATGAGGCAATGTTCCTCGATTGGGAAATGGCCGAACAAATTGTGGTATTGATGATGATGGAATATTATGATGAACTTCTTTATTTCTATAAGAACTGGAAAGATCTACATCAACTGATGCAGAGTGAAATAAGCAGAACCAGGAGAACATCATACACAGTAATTGAAACATTGTGGGACCATCAAATGTAACTGACTTTGTTACTAAATACAATACAACAATCCAGAACAACTCTGAGGGACTTATGAAAAAGAATTCTATCCACATCTAGAGAAAGAACTGAGGAGGTAGAAATCCAGAAGAAAAGATATGATTTATCGCTTGTTTATATGGGTGTATGATTTAGGGGATTTGGTTTTAAAAGATTACTCTATTACAAAAATAGGAAATGGGATTTGAGTGATAATATATGTATAACCCAGTGAAATTGCTTGTCAACTCCAGGAGGGGAAGGAAAGAGGAGAGGGAGACAACAAGAATAATGTAACCATGGGAAAATTTTTTAATAAAAACAAACAAAAAAAAAAGAATTGCTTTCTAGAAAGATTGCTGGAATTGAACCTTGAAGATCAAAAAGATTTTAAGAGGAAGAGCTGAGGAGCAGGTGTATTCCAGGTACTAGGAAAGAAAAGGAA
The DNA here is from genome assembly GCF_016433145.1 of Gracilinanus agilis. NCBI lineage: Eukaryota > Metazoa > Chordata > Mammalia > Didelphimorphia > Didelphidae > Gracilinanus > Gracilinanus agilis. Next base: position 7,400 of record NW_025364229.1, on the reverse strand, counting down.
AGCTTTGAACAACTTTAAACATCTTAATTCTAATGTCTTTCCTCTTTTAATTATTTCCTGTTTATCTTGATTCATGGATGCAGATTATAGGGTGCCAAGATGGGGCTCAGCCAGGAGTCTATTTTGGCAGGGATGGAGAGTTTGTGATGAGGAGTATCTTGAAACCAGATGGGGAAGCTCAAATGAAGATAAATTGTAGAGGGCCTTAAATGCTAGATGGAGGAGTTTATAGTCTTGAGGTAACAAGATACCCCTAAAAGTTTTTAAGGAGAAGACTGACATGAAGTCAAACCTGTATGAGGAAGATTGGAAAGAGAGTCTGGAATCAGGGGAAAAAGTTAAAAGGCTATTAAAATCACTCAGTGAGAATTGATAAAGGCTTTGACAGGGGTCTTGAGAGTAAGAATGAAAAGAAGAGGACAAATATTTTAGAAGAACAGTTGTTGAAACTTGGCAATTATTTGGATGTGGGGGAGGAGCGAGAGAGAAAAAGGTTACAAGTTTTCAAATGAAGATTTCTGGGTGGGTGGTGGTGTCTTCAACAGAAATAAGGAAGTAAAAAGGAGAGACAGGCATATGGGGAAAGATGACATAGTCATGTTTGGACTTGTGAATTTTGAAGTGCTAAACATCTCTTCCCAGGTGAGGATGTCCAAAAGGCACTTGAAAATGCTGGACTGGAGCCCTGCAGAAAGGTTGGGGGTGGATATACAATGGGGAGGTGTTCGTTCAAGCCCTGGGAGAGGATGAGATCACTGAGAGAGACTAGAAAAAAGAGATCATAGAAGGACACCTCCTCTTGGTGGTAAGGGCATCCTCATGTAGAAAGGGTAGAAAGAATAGAAATGAACCATCAAAAGAGATTGAGAAGGAACAAATGGCAGACAAGAAGGAAGAGAATAAAGAGAGGATCGTATTTCAGAAGCCAAGGGAGGGGAGGAGACATTATAGAAAGTGAAGGGTTGGTCAATAGTATAAAAAGCTCCAGAAAATCAAGAACAACTGAGAAAACACCATTGGATTTATTAATTAGTGAAGAAGTCATTGGTTACCCTTGACAGCAGTTTCATTAGAATAGTAGAAACAAAAGTCAGATTAGGAGGGACTGTGGAAAAAGTGGGTGATGGGGAAATGGAAATAGTAAATGTAAAGGGTGACCAACCTGTTAATTGCCAAATCCAATGACCTTTTCTCAATCCTGATTCTTCTTGACTTCTCTTCAGTCTTTAGTAATGTTGCTCATGCTCTCCTCCTTGATACTTCTTTCTACATTTTTGGGATACCATTCTTTCCAGGTTTTCCTCCAATCAGACCATTCCTCAGTCTCCTTTGCTGGATCTTCATTTAGGTGGTGCTCTTTAACCATAAGTGTCCTACAGAGTTCTGTCCTGGACCCTCTTCTTTCCCCTCTATGCTTGGGGTTCTCATTAGCTCCTAACATTTTATAATCTCTATGCCAATGATTCATTCTCAGATCTACCGATCCTGCCCTAACTTCTTTGCTGGCTTCCTCCTCACATCTCCAGTTGCCTTTCAGACATTTCAAACTGGATGTCCAATAGACATCTTATATTTAATATGTCCAAAACTGAACTCATTATCTTCCCCCACTCCTAACTTCCCTGTTACTACTAAGGCAACACCATCTTTCTAAATCCTCAGGCTTCCAAACTAGATGTCATATTCAGCTCCTCACTATTTCTTATTCCCCTTATCCAGTCACTTGTGATGGGTTATTGATTTTACCCTTGCAATGTCTCTTGAATATACTTCTTTCTCATCTCTGATCCATGTCACTCTGGTGCAGGTCCTCATATCTGGATTATTGCAATACCCAGATGGTGGGTCTGTCTGCCACAAGACTCCCCCCCACTTCAATCTATCTTCTATTCAGCCACTAAAGTGATTTTCCCAAAGCACAAGTCTGATCACATCATTCCCCTTTATTCAATAAACTCCAGTGGCACCTATTGCCTCCAGGATGAAATACAAATTCTCTTTTGCTATTCAGAGACCTTCACAACCTACTACCCTCCCCCCAACCTTTCCCACTCTTCTAACACCTTAACCCCTTGCCATATATTCTTCCATCCAGTGACACTGTTCTTGCTGTTCCTCAAAAAAGACATTCCGTTTTAGTTTAGCATTTTCTCCACCTGTGCACCCTGCCTGGAATGCTCTCCCTCTTAATCTTTACTTCTTGGCTTCTCTGGTTTCCTTCAAGTCTTAATTAAAATCCTATTTTCTAAAAGAAACCTTATATATTACTAATTCTACTGCCTTCCCTTTTAAAATTATTTTCATTTACCTTATATATAACTTATTTGTACATATTTGCTTGCTTGGTGTCTCCCTCATTAGATTGTGATTTCCTTGAGGGCAGGGATTATCTTTTGCTTCTTTCTGTATTTCTAGAATTTAACAGACTGCCTGCCTGAGTGGGTGTTAAATAAATACTTACTGACAGAATGAATAAGTAAATGAATTTAGGCTACTCTATAAACTTAACAGTAAATAGAAAGGGAGATTTAGGATAATAGCTTGAGAAGATACAATTAATGGTCAAAGGAAAGGAAAATGGCACATCCTTTCTAAAAGAAATGCTACTGTTGATTTGATTAATGTGTTCAGAGTGACAAGAGGTGGAAAAGTGACGGGAGTTGAGGAATGGTATACCAGTTGAGGTAGTTGGCAAGATGGCTGGATGGGATATGAAGCACAGTCTGAACTTCATGAAATACAGTCATTGCAAAGAGAAATATAATGTCAGATGTGGTGACCACCAAAAAGGCCATTTTGGTTTGAATGTTTAATATATGGAGAATAATATGGCAGAATATTAGAAATGGATGTTTGAGCCAAACTGAAAAGAGCTTAAAAAAAAAAAACCCTCTTACCTTCTGTCTTTGAATCAATACTAAGTATTGGTTCCAAGGCAGAAAAGCAGTAAAAGTTAGGCAGGTGAGGTTAAGTGACTTCCCTAAGATCCCATAGCTAGGAAGTGTCTGAATCCAGATTTGAACCCAGGATTTCCCATTCTAGGCCTGGTTCTTTATCTGTTTAGCCACCTGACTGCCTTGTGAGAAAAGCTTTAAAAGTCAAACAGAGGAGACGATTTTTCATCTTAGAGACAAGAGGAAACTATTAGAGCTTCTTAAGGAAGGGAATGACAGGAACAGGACTGTGCTTTAGGAATCTTAATATGGTAACTGCTCAAAGGGAGAACTAGAGAGAGGAAAAGGATGAAGATAAATAGGCAAGGGACTGCTCAAGAGTGGTGGCTGTGTGAGAGGTGACTAAAGAGATAAATTATGGAGCTAGAATACATAATACTTGGCAACTAACTGGATATGTGGGGTAAGGGAAGAATAGAGGGATAGCACGAAGAGCATAGATGAAGTTTTTAGCTTTGGCAAGAATAAGGGCTTCTTCATCCTGGAAACACAGTATCTTAAAATCATAGATTTAGAGTTGAAGATTCACTAAAATATCATCTAGTCTAACCCACTCATTTCACAAAGGAAGATGCTGAGGCCCATTCAGGTTCATAGATTTGCCCTAGGTAACTGGTAGTTAGTGGCAAATCCAGGATATGAGTTCAGGTCTTCTGATCACAATCCAATCATTTTTCTTCTCTCTTACCCTGACTGTCCTCTAAGTGTAGCTGGATGGAGAAGATGCGTAACAGTATAATTAAAGGAGAGTTTGAATCCAGTCTTAGTTATTTGCTCCTTATGTGACCACAGACAAGTCACCTACTCTGTGGTCCTCAGTATCCTCATCTATAAAATGAGATCGGGTGAGATGGTCCCCTTTTAATTCTAAAGCAATAATCCTGAAGATGAGATGTGGAGGAAAAGAGACTAGAAACAGGATGAGTGGCCTCAATCTGCTCAATAGAATAAGAGGCAAAACTTCCAGACCTCAATTTATTTTATAAAGGAGCAGTCATCAAAACCATCTGGAATTGGTTAAAGAAAAGAGAAATAGATCACTGGGACAGACCAGACAAATGAGATTCAGAAACAATAGAACTCAATAACCGAATGTCTGATAAAGTGGAAAACATAAATTACCTAGAGAAAAATTCCTTATTTAATTTTTAAAAAAACTGCTAGGAAAACTGGAAAGCGGTTTGGCAGAAAATAGGCTTAGACCAAAACTCTCACACTCTACAAAACATGCTAGAGAGACACATAACCTTAATAGTAAAGGTCATACTATAAACAATCAGAAGAGAAACAGATCAAATACTTCTCACGGATATATGTAAGAGATGATTCTTAACCAAACAAGAGATAGAGGTAGTTACAAAAGATAAAAGTTACCTAACTTTGAATACTTTCTTCGTATTGAATACTTTGAAAAGTTTCTGCACAAACAATATTAATGCATCTAAGATAAGAAGGGAAGTGACTGACTAGAGAAAATCTTTGTTTCAAATTTCTCTAATTCCTCAAGAATTTGGTATCCAAAATATGTAAACAATTAATAGATATACATAAGACTAGTAGCCATTCCCCAAAAGATAGTCAAAGGGGAAAAAAAGGTCTTAAAAAACTACAAAGTATTCACAACTATAAGAAAAATGCTCTAACTCACTAATAAAATAATCTCGAGGCTTCCTCTCACACTCTGAAAAATTGTAAAAAAATCACAGAAAATGGCCTGTTTGCCTCTATACAGTGAAGAAGGAAATAGTAAAGCATTCTAGCACCTTTGCCAAGAAAACCCCATGGACGGTATTAGCATGCTATGGTCGAAGGGGTCAGGAAGAGTCAAATATGACCAAATGACTGAATAACAACAAAGAAATTATACAAGTGATGGATTCAGAGAAGCATGAAGAGATTTATTTGAACGGATGCAGAGTAAGTGAGCAGAGCCAAGAAAACAATATATGCAGTAACTACAAAAATGTAAATAGAATGATACACTTAAAAAAAAAAGATGATATAACAAGAGTATAAAAATCAATGCGGTGCCTCAAGGAGATGCCTCAGGGAATAAAGAGCTAGGTATGGAGACAAAGGTCCTGGGATCAAATATGACCTCACATACTTCCTAGCTGTGTAACCCTGGGCACTTAACTCTCATTACCTAGCCCTTGCTGCTCTTCTGCCTTGGAACCAATACACAATATTGTTTCTAAGATAGAAGGTAAGAATTTATTTTAAAAAATCAAGCAAGACCCTTGTTGCTCTTCTGCCTTGGAACCAATATATAATATTGATTCTAAGATGGAAGGTAAGGGTTTGTTTGTTTGTTTTTAAATCAAGCAAGACAGATGAAGAGATATAAGACAGCTCCAACCTACTCCTTCCAGGAGGTAGGAAGTCTATAAGTGTTTTCAGACTTATTTGATGTATTAAATAATTGTGCTGACTTTTTTTTCCTCTTTAAAAATATACTATGTTATGTAAGATGATGCTCTAGGAGAAGGGATTCATCAGATAAACATGGTGATGTAAGAAATAGAAAATGTAAATGAAAACTTATTTTCCACAAAGAGGAGGCAAAATCATGTTTATACCAAAGTTAGAGTTCAGGGTGTGAGGTGGGAACGACAGCGGGTGATGGTGATGGAGTGGGTAGAATATGACTGGAAGCTCTTTTTTTCCTTTTGGAAGGTAAATCTACTTGGGGATGGATGCCATGACTTCCATAGCTATGTTTCTGAACATGATAGATTTGCCCTATAGCTCTTTATTGCCAGTCATGGAGTACAGACATAAAATATCTCCATCTCCTTTGAGCTGGGCTGAGTCCATTTGCTGGATGGCATGAATGGAACAAGTGAAGACTGAGAAGATCAGTTATTTGTCTCCATTCAGGTAATCTAGAAGGAAGCATAGTTTAGAACTAAATTTCCCTGGATTCAAGTTCTATATTTGATATTAATTGCCTGCATGATCCTAGACAAGTTGTTTAACCGACACTGAGCCAGTTTCCTCATCTGTAAAATAGAAAGTTTAGACTTGGTTTCTAAAGTCACTTCCAATTCTCCATCTTTTCTCCTATGGTCTGTGTGCCTCAAGGGAGACAGCCCTAAGACCTAGGGAAAGGCTGATGCCCTAGGCTTGGGAAAAGGCCAGTCCAAGGTCTGAAGAGTTAAATTGGAAAGAGTTGGATGGGTTGAGGGTGGGAGGGAATGACTTTCTCACCTCAGCTTCAGATGAAAGGAGGGACACACACACATCAATACTGAGAGAGTTGTTTTGTTTGGGACTGGGTGGAGGCACATCGGTGGCTCACACACATTCTGGGCCTGTGTTTGCCACCTGGGGTGGGGGAGAGGAGGCCAGGCACTCATTGGAAGGAAGCCCCTCCCCCTCCAGATCCCACCAGAACAAAGTCAAGTTTTGAGAAAATTCCATTGTCTGAGGCCACGTCTTTCCGTCCTCACATAAGCCAGGAAGCTGCTTCCTTTCCTCAGTCAAGAGGTGCCCCCAGTCCAGAGGGATGGGGGGAGAAGGGTGGGGTAGGACTGCCTGAAAAGTTCTGGGGCAGAATTTTCTGTGTGACTTGAAACAATCTCTACTTCCAGGCAACCCTGAGATTTTGCCCTTTCCCACCCCATAAAGCCTTCCCACTCCACAGAGGAGGAACAGACAATCCTTGGAAGCATTTGGTCCAGTCCCCTGTCTCTAGCCACATGTCCCTCACTGTGGACTAAGCTAAGCTCCAGAGGAGAGGAGAAGGAAGCATGAGATAATCAAAAAGAATACTCAGGAGCAACGAGGAGACTCAGAGGATAGAAAGCCAGGCTTGGGGATGAGAGCTCCTGGGTTTAAATCTGTCCTCAGCCACTTCCTAGCTGGGTGACCCTGGGCAAGTCACTTCACCCCAATTGCCTCACCCTTACCATTCTTTTGCCTTGGAACTGATACTTAGTATTGACTCTTAAGACAGAAGGTGGGTTTTTTTTTTTTTTTAATTCTGAATTTGGATACAAGAGGCCTGAGTCCAAATCTCAGCTTCAGCACTAGCTTCATAATCTTGAGCAAGATAATTCATCTTTTTGGGCCTCCATTTTCTCATCTGTAAAATGGAGATAACACTTGTATTACAGGATCATTGTGATGAAAACACTGGGAAAATCTCGAAGGACCCTAGGCATAGGAATTAATATCATTGCTATTATGAATAATAGCTCCTCTCCCAGAATCTCAGAGTTGAAATGGACCTCAGGAAGAAGCATCAATATCATCAGAACAGGGATCCCCTCCACAGCATCCTGCCCCCCAAAGTGCCCACCAAGCTTTTGCTCTAGAGAGGGGGTCTACCACTACCCTGAGCCTCCCCATCCACTTGAAGAAAGCTCTTATTTTGAGGGACTTTCTCCCAATATGAAATCTTTTTCTTTCTTTCTTTCTTTCTTTCTTTCTTTCTTTCTTTCT
>NW_025364228.1:0-3395 GCF_016433145.1 Gracilinanus agilis | reverse complement strand
GTATATATGTATATATTTGAGAAAAAACACCAGGAAGAGAATATCTGTCCATTATTTTAAAAGGGTAGCATTTCACAGATATTTTATGGTCATTCCTATTTATTAGGAGAGAATTTGGAGAGAGGGACACAGAGCAGGGGCACATAAAAGTAAATCTCTATGTGTAGATTCTCTGGAAAACTGGTGATGAGCTCAAAATGAGATTGAGAAAAAGACTTTGGAAAGAACATGAAATGTAAGTCTGAGATGAGTATTCTTATGCTTTTAAACATAACTAGAATTTCACCTCATGCCCAGCAAATTGAAAAAGATGATAAAATATGGAAAAAGTCAATGTTGGAGGGACTGGGGAAAGACAGTCACCCTCATATATTATTGGTGGAGGTTTGGATTGTCCAACCATTCTGGAAAGTAATTTGAAATTATGCTAAGATAGAGATTAAAGTATCTATACTTTTTGACCCAGAGATCCTATTGTTAGGAAATCAAAGATAGAAAGGTCTTCTATAATAATTAACAAGCTCTTTTTGAGAGTAAAGAATTAGGAGGAAACAATGTAGATGCCCATTGATTGGGGAATTGGTAAATAAACTGGTGACTAAATGGAATAGAATGACTGCACAGTAAGAATTGATAAAAATGAAGAAGTGAAGCAGAGGAAGACTTAGATGAATTGATGCGAATAGAAGAAGGCAGAACCAGGAGCATATTAGACATCATGACTCTAGTAATGTTAATGAAAAGAACAAAGACATTAAATGTGATTTAATGGCCAAGCTCGGAAGTAAACCTCCCTCATGGCAGAGATGGGCAGCTATGTGTATGGAATATTTCATATTCCGTTAGACATAGCTGATATGTTGTTTGGTTATTCTGAGATTCTTTGTTTCCCTTTCTTTAGAAATCTTTTTTTCAAGGGGCTTGCTGGATAGAGGAGTGGAAAGGACATATTTGGAAATGAAAGTGATATAAAAAAATCAATAAAATAAGATAAGGAAAATGACAAGAGCATCCCTTAATTGTTTTTCTGTAGCTGAAGACTGGTGAGGAATAATAGTCAGCACAAATAGAAATCAGGATTAACTAGCAAATACGGGAAAGATGCAGGGATGATAATGGGTAATGGATTAATAACAATTCAGAAGGATGAGGCCAAGAAACATTAGATGACTCACCCAAAGTCACACAGGCAGTAATCTTCAAGGTTGGGAGTTGATCCTACGTCCTCTATTATTAAGGAATAGTTATTGATCTGCCATTGGTAGAGGGAGTTTTGTAACTGTGATTTCCCTACAGTAATAAAATCATAGATCCTGACCAAAAGGAAAAAAAAAACCTTTAATTCCTTTGATCAAAACAAAAAAAAATATTATTTTATCTCTCTGAAGCCTCTTCTTAAACTTTTTAGATTCAGGATACTCTTAAAAACCGAAGCCTCCTATGAGCCTTAAAAAATTATTGATGACCCCAAGAGCTTTAGTTTATGTGAGTTACATCTATTGATATATGCCATATTAAAAATTAAAATGGATACATTGTGTTTGAAATTTTTATTTAATTAATTAATTTAGAATATTTTCCCATGGTTACATGATTCATGTTCTTCCCCTCCTCTTCTCCCACCTCCCTCCTGTAGCCAATGAGCAATTCCACTGGGTTTTACATGTGTCATTGATCAAGACCTATTTCCATATTACTGATATTTGAATTAGGGTGATTGCTTAGAGCAGTGGTTCCCAAACTTTTTTGGCCTACTGCCCCCTTTCCCGAAAAAAATATTATTTGGCTCCCTGGAAATTAATTTAAAAAAAATTTTAATAGCAATTAATAGAAAAGATAAATGCACCTGTGGCCATCACTGCAGCACCCACCAGGGGGTTTCTTCATGCATAAAATGAAGCTTTTTAGACAAGATGATCTCTGAGGCCTCTTCCAATTCCAAATCTATGATCCAATATAATGATGGTTACTCCCACTTTATGGATAAGAAAACTGAGGTTCAAAAAATTAAAGAGACTTGCCCATGCTCACAAGAGATAGTAAACCTCAGAGCCAGAAATCAAGCCAGTCCCTTCATTCTACGTCCTTTACTCATTCTATTTCTATACCCTACTAGCCCTCTATAACCAAAAAACCCTCTCTTTGTAAAGCAAATGTTAATTTTCAAAACACAAATGCATTATCTCATTTGATCCTCACAATAATAACTCCGTGGGGGTAGGCAGAGTACATGCTGTTGTTACTCCTATTTTGTAGATGAGGAAACTTCCATTCTAAGGGGTTATTTGGCTAACGAAGTGGTTATTTGGCCAAATAAATGACCTTCTGGCTTTCAGCCTGTGTTTTCTCTCCCATCTCCGATGGTAGCCTTAAACACTAACCTAAACACAAATAAAAATTCCCTTGTCACCAGCAAATGGTCTTCTGGCCCTCAATGAGTACTCTCAGGTATACGGGTCTTTCATAATTGTTTGTTGACTGATGGGAGTGGGAAGGAACCTCATGGCCATAAATCACCTGCCATATTGACTGGAGCAAAGCGTGATTTTTTTGTGGTGCTTCTATATCCCATTCCATTCAAGCTTGCTTCCAACTCTCCCTCACCTCCAGGCTCCCTACGTCCCATGGGCACATGATAAAAGACGGATCCGTGAGTTTGGCCAATGTGTCCTTGGGGGGGGGGGGGGCTCAGAGACAACTCTAGAGCAAAGAGCCCAGAAAAGAGTGGGAGAGGCCAACATCGGATGGAACTCCAAGAAGTAGGTCTACCACTGGCATCTTTGGTGGGTTTGGCCATCAGAATCATCTCCAAGTTTTTCTGGATGTGTATGTGGCACGATAAGAAAGGATCGCCCCTAAGGAGAGATCGGGATGATGGGCATCTGAACCAACGTGCCCACCACTGTAAAATAGCCCTGAGTGTGCCATAGAGAGAAAACAGATTGTAGGACTACATAGTTAGAGCTGGAAGGGATCCTAGAAATCATTTAGCACAACGCCATCATTTTACAGGTAGGAAATGGATGCTTCAAGAGTTTTAATGACTTGACTTTGCCAGTTTGCTGGGATGCTTCATGCTGTGGTTGGAGTCCAGGTGGCCTTGGCTTTGGGTTGAGCAACCTGACAGATGCTCTGGCCCTTATCTCCTACTGCTATTGAGGTCGAGAGAAGCCTAGGCCCTGATCCCTGGCCCTGTCTCCTCCTGTCCGTCTGGGATGCTCCTGCATTATCACCTTTCTTGGCTCGTCTCTACTCACAGACTCCAGAGATTTCTGGTAGTCTCGCTGCAGAGTCATGGCTTGGGTCAAGAAGCTTATAACTGCTTCTCTTTTCTTTATATTGGGGGTTGTGTGTGTGTGTGTGTGTGTGTGTGTGTGTGTGTGTGTGTGTGTGTG
>NW_025364227.1:0-3673 GCF_016433145.1 Gracilinanus agilis | reverse complement strand
CCGGGTTTGAACCTAGGACCTCCTGTCTCTAGGCCTGACTCTCACTCCACTGAGCTACCCAGCTGCCCCCGCCACCTTTTTTTTTTTTTTTTTACCCCATTTGAGGAAGGTTTCTTGGCAAAGATACTGTAGTGTTTTGCTATTTTATAAATGAGGAAATTGAGGCCAACAGGGTTAAGTGACTTGCCCAAGGTCACAGAGCTCATAGGTGTCAGAGACCAGATTTGAATTCAGAAAGATGAGTCTTCCTGACACTAGGGCTAGCTTTCTATTCACTGGGCCACTTAGCTGTTTGAACAACGGAATCTGGAAGGGCAGTGTGGTGATGCAGTGAATAGAAAGCTAGCCCTAAAGTCAGGAAAACAAATCTTCCTGAGTTCAGATCTCGTTGTAAGACAGTGTGTGACCCTGGGCAAGTCACTTAACCCTGTTGGCCTCAGTTTCCTCAACTATAAAATGAACTGGAGAAGGAAATGGCAAAATACCACAGTATCTTTGCCAAAAAAAAACAACAACGACCCTCAAATGGGGTCAAAAAAGGAAGAATCAGACATGACTCAACAATGACATACCACTAAAGAGTATGGTATATTCAGGAATATATTCCAAGTAATATTCAAGGTAGTAACTTTGGTCTTCACCCAAAGGAGAGGGAGTAGGTGGGATGGGGAGGGGAGCAGGACCGATGGAAGGATGGGCTGCTGGAGAACTATAGGACCATGTGGATCATCAAAGATACAGTTCTGGTACAATTGCCTAGAAAAGGTTACCTTCTTCTTTCTTAGTGGCACCTGGATCCAATTAAATTCTAACTGGGTCATTTTCTCCGGACCTGACCGTTGCATCCTTCAGACCACTGAACCTCAGAGAGGAGAGGAATTTGGGGAAATTTAATCTGGCCAGCTTGGAACCACTCCTGATAGGGAGCTGTCAATCAGTCAGTCAATCAAGACATATTTATTGCCAGACACCAGACTACAAGCTAGGGACAGAGCCTGTCAGTGAGGAAGAGCCAGGAGGCCAATGACAGCTCAAAGAGGTTTTAGGGGGAGATGTAAGGTATAAGAAGACTGGAGGGGTGGGTAGGAGAAATTATGAAGGACTTTGAATGTCAGGCAGAGGAGTTTAGATGAAGGGCTTTGAATACCAAACAAAGGACTTCAGTTTTTATCCTGAGGGTAATAGAGAGCCATTGGAGTTTATTGAGCAGGGGAAGGGTGATCTCACTTTAGGAAAATAACTGGCATCTGATTGGAAATGGCCTGGAGTAGGAAGAGACTTGGGGCAGGCGAACCCACCAACAGGCTATTGCCACAGCCCAGCTGTGAGGTGATGGTGACAAAGGCTGATACCACCAGAGTGGTGACAGCATCAGAGGACCCAAGAGACATTGCAAATATGAAATCAATAGGTATTTAAGAGCTGACTACGTGTATAGAGTAGTATAATATATGTTAATATGAACTTATATAATAAGGAATAAAAATACATACAAAAACCTTATAAGGCTTTGAACAAAGTCAAAATTATCAAATGAAGTTCAGAGGACAAACAGAAGATGCTTTTGTTCTATGTCCCATTCTAATGCTGGCTAAAGTTCAATTAAAATAATTTCAATTCAACAACCATTCATTAAGCACATGCAATGGGTGAGGCACTGTGCCAGAGAGCAGAACCTTCAAGACAAGTGGAAAACAGTTCCTTCCCTCAAGGCTTACATTTTGCTAGACTCTTATTAGACATTTACCACCTTCGACTATATACAGATCTATGTGTTGTATTTGTCCAGACCTGTGATTGAATCAGGGTAGGGAATTCTTGGGAAAGAAACTCCCTTTACTAATAGATATCTACAAAAGTTCTGCACCTCCTAGGTTAGAAAGTTGCTAGGAATATGGAGAATTTAAAGAGTTTGCTGAGAATAATACAGTCAGTATATGTTAGAGGAAGACCTTAATCTTAGCTCTTGTTGTCACTGAGATCGACTCCCTACTCCCTCTATCTCTATCCACTCTGTCTCTCATTGGGAACCAAGAATTCCCTACAGCAGTAATGGCGAACCTGTGGCACAGGTTCCAAAGACGGCATGCAAAGCACTCTCCGTGGACATGTGTGCCCATCCCCTTCTCCCCCAGAATTTGTTACTAGAAAGGCAGAGAGACTTGGGTGGAACTGCTGCTTTCCCCCACTCCACCTTATCTGAAGATATTTTTTACTTCTGACCCTCTGCCCAGCAGCCCAATGGGAATACATAGGGGGGACAGTGGGCAGTTCATAGGTGGTAGAGCCGGAGGGGAGCAGAGCCCTCAGACCCCTCCCTTCCCCCTCTTCACCTGTGTTGAGGACATTTCTTACTTTACCCACCCCTCTGCCAAACAGCCCAATGGGAGTGCTTTCTCCCTCCCCTGTGTGGGTTAAAGGGGGCAGACACGACTCTCCTTCTCTAAAAGGTTTGCCATCACTGCCCTACAGCAAAGAAATTATAGGTCTGGGCAAATATGAAAAACGCATACACAAAATACATATATGTGTTGTATATACAAATATTCATATATACTTCTAAAATACAAAGTCAAAGACAGTGGATCTTTAATTTTGGCCCAGTGGAGTATAAGATCCCTGAAGGCAGGGGTTTATTTTCATTTGTTTTTTAACTCTATCCTGTAGCTTACATGTGTGCATGCACACACACATGTTTGTAAAATAAGTCAGTTCATGTCCACCATGACTATCTTCATAGACCTTTTGGGAATCTTCAACTTAAATTCCTCAAAGAATATAGTGTCCTATGATCCATCATTCCTAGCTATATTGTCTAGCTGAAGCACTTCTACTAATTTGTGTGACCTCATATTGGCCTTTCTATGTTTCCTGGTCTTATATTTATCGAAAGAATATATTTGGGGGCAGGAATTGTTTCATTTTTGTTTTTTTCTCCCTAGCACTGAGCACAGTATCTAACATGTAGAAGATAATGGATGGATGAAAAGAATCTCTTACTATGTACCATATGCTAAGTATTAAGGATGGATACAAATAAGAAAGCTGGAGGAGCTTCCATCCCAATAGTATTCTTCCTATTATATACCGTTTTAGGTTATTCCATTCTAATATAATATATACATACATATATATATATTTCCTACCTGATTGGGATAAAAATCTGTGTCTTTCTCATAAGAAGTGCTAAGTATCTAGATAGATGTTGGTACTTTTCCTTCCTTTTAGAACACGCCCCTCTCCTCTAAAAACACTCCCCTCCCTCCCAGTCAACTATTACACTTATTTTGGAAAAACTCAAAGTTATTCCAACATGTTTGATGATTGATATATTAAGGAACAGTGAACATATTGACTGCTTAGGCACGATTTTGAGAAGGAAGAAAACTGCACCACAATGGTGGTAACAGGTTCCCTGTGTCTCAGGGGAAGTCACACTGACTTACCTCGATGAATGTTAAGCCTGACTTCAGTTTCTCCCCTGATATGACCCCCCCCACACACACTCATAATGAGGAGCCCTCTTGGCCACCAGGTAGAGGAAAGTATTTCTCTACTGGTATGTAAGGGCTATTGGGAGAGAGAGAGGGAGGAGGAAAGGCGAAGAGAGAGAGAGACAGAGAGAGAGAAGGAGGGAGGGAGAGGAAGGGGGAGGAGAGGGGGAGAAACAGAG
>NW_025364226.1:0-2808 GCF_016433145.1 Gracilinanus agilis | reverse complement strand
TTCTTCTTCTTCTTCTTCTTCTTCTTCTTCTTCTTCTTCTTCTTCTTCTTCCTCTTCTTCTTCTTCTTCTTCTCCTCATCACCATCATCATCATTGTCATTCTCCTCCTTCTCATCATCACCCCCATTCTCCTCTTTCTCACCTTTATAGGCAATTCTGAAAATCAATCTGGAAAAAGGTCAACAAACATTTATTATGCATTTACTATGTATGCAGACACTGTGGTAAATGCTGGAGATGGAGAAAAGTTGTGCTACAGTCATCCAGGTCTCTGTCTAATTTGGAATGATAGTATGGCAGTTGCTTCAGAAATGGGTTCCTTCCTTTCCATTTTTGTATAAGGAAAATTTCATCTCTAATATGTATTAGTAATGCTCTTTTTTTTCAAAAATAGTTTCTTATATCTTGATTGGTAAATGTACAAAAAACAAAGTAAGGAAGGGATGAATTAGCCAATGAATGAATGCTTAAAACTAGCATATATTAAGTGCTTATTATTTTCCAGGCACTATGCAAAGCCCTGGAGATTAAACAAACAAAATAAAACAATTAAGGCAGTCCCTGTCCTTGAGGAACTTATGTTTTAATTGGGAAAGAGCTGAACCGAGAGGTAGGGGAGAGGTAGATGTCAGTAAGCCTTGGGGATGCCTGGGAAGTATGTGGTGAACTGAAGTCTGGACTCTATGAGGTGAAAGCTTTACATGCAGAAGTCTGGGCTCCAGAGGTAGGAAGCTGAGTTCTGGTGAGCAGAGCTGAAGGTCACAATGGAGAAAACATGACTGATAAATGACTAGAAAGCAGAGGGGAATAAGGATTTGCCTGTTACTTCTGCTTCTTGATTTAATCTTTTAGAACTCTGAGCATAGTAATTGGCTGAGGGAAATGAGAATGTGGGATTGGGAAGTATCTTCAGTTTACTAAAGAGTAGGTTAATTGGGAGGAGGAAGAAATTCTTTTTTAGTCTTCTAAGTGGTTTGGGAGTTTGGAGGAATCACATGACCACTTTTCTATTAAATTATTTTTATGAAAAATAAACACATCTTGCTTTCTTTCTTAAAATCAGTAAATAAGTATTGGTTCTGTGGCAGAATAGTGGTAAAACTTAGACAATGGGGAGTTAAATGACTTGCCCAGGGTCATACGGCTAAGAAATGTCTGAGGTCACATTTGAATCTCCATTCTCATATCCAGCCCCGGTTCTCTGAGCCACCTAGCTGCCTCTCTATTAAGTTATATTTGAGGAAAGAAGAGAGGGACATAATTTTTGGTCTCAAAGACATAAATAAAAGGCATTAGGAAGTCATTAAAGCTTCACAGACATGGGATCTTAGTCAATGTTAGTTTTCATGGTGAGTACCAGGATGAAGACCTTGATCTGTCCCTCAGAGTAAGCATTAAAGAGTTCTGAAGGCTCTTAGAACTTTTCCCTTGGGCTTCTCCCTGGGTAGATAAGCTTCTGATGCATCAAGGTTCTAACAAAGAGACAAAGAATTTAATTATAATTTAATCATTTGTAAATGCACCTGCCCTTATATACACTAGCTAACTATAGAAATTCCCTGACATTCCAAGGTGAGGGAGAATGGCAGGTTCAGTGACAAAAGAGTAGGAAGCAGGTACAGCCTCATTCTCCTAATAAGAAGGACTAGAAAAACTACAGCCCAGACAGGAGGAGATGAATCCCAGAAGTCAGAGTTTAATGAATTCTATTAAACTAGCCACTAGCCTTTCCCCTTCTCTGGGTCTCCATTTCATCTGCCCTGAAATGGGAATAATAATAATAATGCCTACCTGGCCTAACTCAACCGAATATTTATTTGAGGATGTTATAAAATATATTCTAGTGGGAGAAGACAATGTATAAAGGGGATCTGGTAAAGGGGGGCAGGCTTCTGAGGAGGCTAAACGTTCTGGAAAGTGATTGATCTGGGAATAGGTTAGAAGGGATTATAAAGTTAGAACCAGAAGGGAATTGCATGGTCTTATGCCTCCATGAAAAAAAAAATGACTATTGCTCCATCTCTCTTCTTCCTTCCCATTCCTGTCTTTTACTAGCTGTGTGGCCCCAGAGGAATGATTTAACCTTGCTGAGGCTATCTCTCCACCTGAAAACCAGGTATGATACTTTTTGAACTAGCTGCCCGATCATCCGAGGCTAAAGAATTTGCTAATTAAGTCTAAATAAGAGAGGAAGAAAGAGAGACTCATAGGGACTAAGGGACTTGTCCAGTGCTACAGAGTTAGTAAGTGTCCCATGGAGCATCTAAAAGAGGTCCTCATGACTCTTAAGATCTCTTCTCTTCCCATGATCCCATTCTTTCTCTATTCTACCCCCTGCATAATACTCTACCATCGAGATCATTAAACATAAAAAGTGATAGTAGTAGTTTGTCCTATCACCCTTTGTATCTGAACATCATCTATCATAAAGAAAAGAAGGAAATATTAATAATAATTGAAATAGGATTGAGAGTCATGACTCAATCTGGGTGAGGTCAGACAACAACCACCACCACTACATCATTAGAACCTTTGGTTGAAACAACTTAATTAGAAAGAAGCAATAGGGGTAGCTAGGTGACTCAGTGGAGAGAGAGAGCCAAGCCTAGAGATGGGAGGTCCTAGATTCAAATCTGGCCTCAGATAGTTGTGTGACCCTGGGCAAGTCACTTAACCTTTATTGTCTATCCCTTACTGCTTTTCTGCCTTGAAATTGATACTTAGTATTGATTCTAAGAAAAGAGTAAGAGTTAAAAAGAGAGAGGGAGAGAGAGAGAGAGAGAGAGAGAGAGAGAGAGAGAGAGAGAG
>NW_025364225.1:0-2561 GCF_016433145.1 Gracilinanus agilis | reverse complement strand
CAACTGCTTGAACGCATGGGTCGGGGTGGACATGACTGAGGGTGTAGACTCGAAACTACCACACCAATGCAACTACCAACAATTTGGAAATTGGTCTTGTTCAAGGACACATGACAAAACTAGTGGAAACGCGCATCGGCCAAGGGTGGGGGGTGGGGGGCGGGGGTTGAAGGGGAAAGGTGGAGCATGAATCATGTAACCATGTTAAAAATGAATATTAATAAATGTTAAAAAAAAATTTCCAGGCATTTCCCACCCTTCTCTACCCATTTAACAAAAAGATATACATATATCTAAAACCACCTCTTATTTTCTATTTATCAGTTTTTTCTCTGGAGGTTGATGCTACATGTCATGTTTTTTTTTTTTTAACACTTACCTTCTGTCCTAGAATCAATACTGATAATATATTAATATAATAATGTAATATAATGTAATGTAATGTAATATAATATAATATAGATAATAGATAAGATAATATAATATATGCCCAGTAGAATTGCTTGTCAACTCCAGGAGGGGGAAGGGAAGACGGGAGGGAGACAACATGAATCATGTAACCATTGAAAAATATTTAAAAAATAAAACAAAAACAAAATAAATAAAGAATCTATAGTAAATATCGGTTCCGAGGCAGACGAGCAAGAAGTAAGGGCTAGGCAATGAGGGTGTAGTGACTTGCCCAGAATCACATAGCTATAAAATGTGATTCAAAGCTAGATTTGAACCCAGACCTCCCATCTCTGGGTTTGGCTCTCCATCCACTGAGCCCTCCAGCTGTCCTCACAAGTCATTCTTCAAACAACATTTCTGTTGCTGTATGTAACATTCTCTTGGTTCTACTCATTTCACTCTTCATATTCATGTAGGTCTTCCCATGTTTTTCCAATATGAATCTGTTCATCATTTCTTACTGCCCAGGAAGTATTCCATCACAGTCACATGTCACAACTCAATTGGCCATGCCCCAAATCCTAACATCCCTTTTGATTACTTTGAGTATTGAATTTTGGGGGCGGGCGGGGGGATGATCATTAAGCTAAAAAGAAAACAAAAAAGGGAGGTGACTCCCCCGCAAATCAACCACTGGCATCCTACTTGTTTCTTGTAGATGCTGAGTGACTGTAACAACACGATTTCTCTCCCGTGAGCGATTTAGAATCCTAAGCAAACTTTACCTGGAGAGAAACAAGCAGTATTTCATATAAAAGGGCGGTTGCTGCCTGTGTGTATTCCAGCAGAAGTCTCTGTATCTAGAATAAAGAATAATAATCAATAGCATGTCATAAACCAACAACTTTAAGCGAGGGCAGGGTGCAAAGTCAGAAAGGGAAGATAATCCCTTGGCCTGATATACTGGAGACACTGGAAAGGAATTTTAGGGCAGAACAGGCTGCAGCTGTAGGCCATTTTTCTTTCCCACTGAGCTTTCCTGTTCATCAGAGTCTCGAATGGAGAACGTCTATACTCATCTGGTCCAACAGATGAAGAAAACTTGGCCCAGGGAGGAGAAATGACTAGTTCAGGGTCATCTAATCAATAGGTGTCCGAAGTGTGAGTTGATGTTGTTAGTATTATCGGTGGTGAGGTTTTGATCCATAAGGTGATTTTATGATGTGGGAAACTCCCAGAAAAGGAACTCCCTTGACCGACATCAATCAGTAACTGTTCTGACATTGGAGATCATAAAGCAGACTGTGATACAGAGAAGTTAAGGGACTTTCCTAGAGCTCACACAGAGAGTAAGTGTCAAAGGCAGAACTCCAATCCAGACCCTCCTTACTTCAAGACCTGCTGCTCTGTCCACTGCTCTGGGCTATTTTTTTTTTTTAAATCTTATTTTCTGTCTTGCAATTCTGAGACAGAAGGGCAAGGGCTTATGTGAGTTGCCCAGGATTGAACAACTTGGAAATGTCTGAGGCTAGATTTGAATCTCTTTATCCACTGAGCTGCCTAGGATTTTCTTTAAACCCCTAGCACCTTAGAATCAATGCTGATAGGTTTCAAGGAAGAAGAGTGGTAAGGCTAAGCAATGGGGGTTAAATGACTTGCCCAGGGTCACACAGCTAGGAAATGTCTGAAGTCGCATTTGAGCCTACAACCTCCCATCTCTAGGCCTGGCTCTCTATCCACTGAGCCACCTAGCTGCCCTCTAAGGGTTTGGTTTTGTTTTGTTTTTAATCTACCATCTGAGCCAAAAAATATATTGTCTTTTCGTTGGGTTCCATTTACTCTGCTGATTGAAGAAAAATAAATGCACTCAAAAAGGGGAAGAGATTTAGACTATATGTACTAAACCTTCTCAGCTGTTTAGACCATTTACCATAACTTCAACAGTGCCCTGCACAAGGAGGAGATCTAGTCTTGACCTCTTTTACTTCTCAAACACTTTGAAGTCCAATGTCACTATCTGTTCCCATTTATCACACCAGGACCTCCAGTAGGTCTACAGGTCCCCAAACCTGGGTTACAGCCATATTTTAGTATCATTCCTGTATGCTTGTTTTTAAAAGTCTGATCATAGACTAGCTCAAGATTGGACTGACTATATTAGGAAGGAA
>NW_025364224.1:0-7165 GCF_016433145.1 Gracilinanus agilis | reverse complement strand
ATATATATATATATATATATATATATATATATATATATATTTGACATTTCATCCTATACAGTTTGTCACTGTTCCCTCTAAGTATATATCTTTTAGCTACCCTGATGATAATAAAATTTTAAAAGTTATCAATATCATCTTTTCTTATGGGAATACAAATCATTTGAACTTATTGTGTCCCTTAAAAATTTTGTTTCCCTTGATGATTCTCTTGGGTTCTATGTTTGGACATTAAATATTCTGTTTAAGTCAGGTCTTTTCTTTAGGAATGCTTGGAAGTCTTCTATTTTATTAAATGACTATACTTTCCTCTGTAAGAATATAGTCAATTTTGCTGGGTAATTGATTCTTGGCTTTAGACCCAGTACCTTTGTTTTCTTGAATATCATGTTCCAAGCCTTCTAGTCCTTCAGTGTGGATGCAGCCAGGTTCTGTGTTATCCTAACTGTGGCTCCATGATATCTGAATGGTTTCTTTTTAGCAGCTTATAATATCGTTACCTTGGTCTGGAAGTTCTTGAACTTGGCTATAACATTCCTGGGCATTATCAATTGGGGATTTAATATAGGAGGTGATCCCTGGATTCTTTCAATCTCTACTTTACTCTCTTGTTCAAAAATATTAGGGAAGTTTTCTTGGATAATTTCCTATAGAATGATGTCCAGGCTTCTCTTTTGTCATGATTTTCTGATAGTCTAATAATTTTTAAATTGTCTCTCCTGGATCAATTTTCTAGGTCTATTTTTTTTATCAATGAGATGTTTCATATTTTCCTCATTTTTCATTCTTTTTTATTTTGTTTTATAGACTTGCTGCCTTGTGAAGTCATTTGCTTCTAGTTGTTCAATTCTAATTTTTAAAGACTGAATATCATCCCTGGCTTTTTTGATCATCCTTTTCCTTTTAGACTATTTTCTTTTGTAGGTTATCTTTAACTTTCTTTGCCTCATTTTCAAGCTGGTCAATTCTAGCTTTCAAGGGACTATTTTCTTGTTTAATTCATGTGCCTCTGTTTCCAAATGACCTATTTTGCTTTTTAAGTTTTTTCCCCCAATTTTCTTCAGCTTCTCTTAATTGTTTATTGAATTGTTTTGAGTTCTTCCAAAGCCCATGTCCAATTTGCTGGAGTTCCTGGGTTTTTTCTTGGTGTTCCTTGGTCCTCTTCTGTTCCATTTGTTCTTTGTTCATTACCCGGATAGGAGCTGTCAATTGTAATTTCTTTTTTCTTTTTCTGTTGTTTACTCATATTTTTCCCTTCTTCCCACACACCCCTCATTGACTGTATTCTTGCTCCTCCGGTTTTTGCTGCATCTGTGGGTTTGGGCTATTCTGTCCTCAAGGGGCTTCTTCTCTGATCTGCTGACTAACTGGATTAGGCTGATGGAGCTGACCTGTTGTATTAATGAGCCCTGAGGCCAGATCTTCCTCAGCTGCCAGCAGAAGCTGCAGGTAAAGGTGCGGAGGCTGAAAGGTAGTTACCTTCATCCTCCTCTCTTCCTTTTTTCCAGTGCCTCCCTGCTGGCTGCCTGGTCACACAACCCTGAGTTTCTGATCATGATACTAAGGTACTCTGATGCAGTTGCAGACTTCTGGGGAGGGGTGTTGGATATTGGGCTTCCCTGTCCTCTGAAGGCTTCTTATCTGCATTATTGCTAGATTGGATTAAGTCTGGCCCTGGAGCTGGATATGTTCTGAAGCCAAAGCCTCCTGAGGCAGAAGCCCAAGAAGGAGGAGTAGTGGCTAAAGCCTGAGACCAAGCTGGTCTCCTCTCTTCCCCTCCCCTCCAGCTGCCTCCCTGCCAGCTGTGGTCAGAGCCCTGAGCCCTGTGCAGTTGCATCAGCAAGGCACTCCCTCCCAGTTGGAGCCCTTGACCAGAGACCTCAGCAACTATTGAAGTTTCATCTCAGCACAGTAGGTGGGGGAAGGGTCCTAGAACCTTTCTTCTCTCTTTTCCTTAAACCTGATAATTCAACCTTCTCTTCATACCTTTTAAGTTGAATCGAGCAGGAGGGCTTCCCCAAGCTCTGTCCTGTTGTTGAATTTGGTTTTGTGTCCCCCTCGAAACACTTGGTTTTTGATTGGTGTGGAAGGGTTTTCACAGAGGACTTGACTTTTGCTTCTAAGCTGCCATCTTGCCTCCCATCATGTGGTTAGCATTACAAAATCTGTACATATGATCCAAAGTCTCTTCAAGGCATTTCCATTGCACATCCTCATCTCTTATTCTGTTATAACAAGTTTTGATTTTATTGAACAATTAATTAGCTCTTGAATTATTATTTAATTTTTCATAGACTTGTCTCACCAACTGGATTGTAAGGATCTTGAGGGCATAACTTTAAAATCATCACTTGTAGTTTTTTTTTACATTCCCCATGGCACCCAGGTTAATACTTTACACAGACAATACAATGATTGATCTATAATCTCATTAGTCTTAGCATCATAGACCTATATCTGAAAGAGACCTCAGAGGCCATTTACTCAAACCCATCATTTTACAGATGGACAGGATGAAGTCAAATGACTTGTCCAGAAGGACCTGGGAAGTAAGCACCAGATATTTCCATTGAAGATTAATTGCACATTTCCTTTGTGTGATAGATAAACAGATCCATAAGCAATCCCCAGAGTTGCCAACAAATCATTCCCTAGGACCCTGGAAGTTGTCCAAAGTCAACTTCCAAGACGCCTAAGTAAATGATATATTGTTAAGCCTCACCCAGAGGTAAATCAAAAGTACAGATATACAGTGGCACCCCCTCCTGAATATTAAAGAGGAGAAGCTTTGCTTAGCCTTGGAGTTTGTCTATAAAAGGCAATTTGTCCTCCCAGTCAGCAGGTTTCCAGGGAGTACCTATCCTGCAACCATCTGTCCAACTAGGAGAATTTTCTTATCAGGTGAAATAGACTCTGAGTATTCTGGTAAACTGTCCTTTGGTTCTCTCCTAATCAAAAGCATCTCTAAAAGAAGGTCTCTCCATTAAAAGTGGCCTCAAACTGAACCTTCTGGTGAGTGCCTTGAGATTAAGGATATCTTAGATTTTCATATTTGGACTTGAGCACTTAGTGTTTGTTTCATTCATTCAAAGTGAAGTTCCACTGGGTTTGAGAAGCCTCTATTCAATTAGAAGGTTGATTCTTTATATGACTCACACCTGGGTTTCATACATGGTAGGGAGAACTCAAGATTCTTGCAGGTCCTCTTCAGAGAGTCTTGGCCCACAGCACCCACACCACAGAAAATGGGCTCCTGGGCTTGGAACCGAAGAAGATCTTCTCCAATACTTACCAGTTTTTTGACCCTGGGCAAGTCATTTCCTCCTCTTCCCCAGCTATCAGTTTTCTCATCTGTAGAGTCATAGTAAAGATACTTTTTGCTGTCCACTATATCATAGAACTTTTGTAAGGAAAACACTTTGTAAATCTTATATGCTATTGAATGTGAGGAGTTATGGGCCAATTGTGCTCAGTGACTTGGCTTCTCACGTTGGACACTTTGGGTAATCTGTGCCAGAAATCTCCTCTTGTTTCTTTTTCCAAGCAGCCTAAGTTCTTTGTTGTTCAGAAAGGAGAAAATCGGTTAAAGACTTAGTGGTTGGGACACCTTGAAGAAGACCCTTCTAAAATGGCTCAAGTAGTTGGTCATAACAAGGAAAGAAAAAAACCAAGTATCCTATTTAATGCAGGCATAGAGGCTGGAAAGGAATAAAAATAGAATCCCGGAATGGAAACCTACTCACCTGAGGAATTCAGACTTGTCTCCAGGTAAGAAAATACTCTGGGCTGAGAAAGCTATAACTCTTGAAAGACAAACAAATATATGACTACTATTGCAAGGCCCTTATGAAATTCCAAGCCTCTGCAGAGATGGATGGTGGGATGCAGTTGGGCTGGCTGATAGAAAAGAAACCATAAAACATCATAACTGACTTAATTTGATTCATGTAATAATGCTGATTTTTATTGGTCTGTTTACAATAAGATAGGATAGAGTCTGTTATTGCATTGCCCTGGGCAGGAGGTTATTCTTTTATTCATCAAACAAACAAACCAACCATACAAGTCATGTTTCAGGGCACTAGTTCATTTGTTAGGTGGTTACTTATTGTTGAAGTCTCTAAAGTGAAGTCTTTGAACAACCAAAGAGAGTAGGGAAGCCAGCTAAGGATGCAGGGGAGTACTATGGAAAGAGTGTTACCAACTGAGTTTTAAATCCCACCTCTGATACTCCCCAGGGGAAAAAAACCCATGCATATTTCTGAAATCTAGCTAAAGTTCTACTCTCTTCCTTTGGCTATGGGTTGATCAACCAATCCTTAATGGTTATTTAAGGGTAACTATATTTACATAGCATGTCTGAGACCTTGGGGAAGTCATCTTAAATGATTCTTGGAGCCTCAATTTCCTAACTGAAAAAATGAAGGAGTTAGATTAAATGGCCCCTGAGATGCATTTCTATTCTCAATCTATAATCTGATTAAGTGTTTCTGATTCAAAACAATCTAGGAGCTGGGGGGATTCAGACCTAATTCACTTAGCTAAGTCTTCAGGTCTCCACATCCATATGTCTTCTGCCTGCAGCTAGTTTGATCCTTACCCTTTCACAATCTAACATAAATATTCTACTGGTAATAAAGAGGAGGGACTGATTTTTATAATCTCTGGATTTCCTCCCACTACTCCTAGATTACTAGGCAAATCGGTCTTGTTTCATTCATTCAGCAACAATAGCTAACATTGAGATAGCCCTTACTATATAGTAGTGCTTTACATTTATTATCTCATTTGATGAAGCATATATGGAGTGTCTATACTAAGTGGAGCATCTAGATGGCACAGTGTATGGAATGCTGGGCCTGAAGTCAGGAAGATTCATCTTCGAGAGTTCAAATCTGGCTTCAGATACTTAATAGCTGTGTGACCCACAGCAAATAACTTAACCTTATTTAGCTCAGTTTCCTCATCTATAAAATGAGCTGGAGAAGAAAATGGCAAACCACTCTAATATCTTTGTCAAGAAAACCCCAAATGGGACAAAGAGTCAGATATAACAGAAAAATGACTGGACAATAACATCTATGCTAAGTAAACATTCACTATAGGTTTACAAAAATAGCATAAAAAAAGTCCCTGTCCTCAAGGCACTTACAATCTAATCTCAATGAGACATTTGAAAAATATTAAATGGTAGCAGTATGGTTAAGACAATTAAGAATGTCTAAAAATAGAATGGTCTGCCTTGTGAGTAATGAATTCTTCATCATTGGAAGTATTGGGTGTAGATATGAAAAAACACTGAGAAGCTTAAAGGAATTTACAAATGTGAATTATTATTATTGCTTCTTTAAGTGGACAATTGGAATAGATGATTTCTTTGGTCCCTCTTAATTCTGTGATTTAATGTAAGTGTGCACCTAAGTTAAATAGGAGCATTGTAGGGATTCAGAGGAGGGGAGCATTCGGGTTAGCATAAACTGGGATGATTACAGAAGGTTTCATTGAAGGAAATGGTATTGATATAGATCTGGAAGGGTAAGTTAAATTTAGATGGAGGTGGATAGATATTTTATCAGGGGACCAAGTCTCAGATGTAGGAAAGAGCAGGTTATGTTCATGGGACATTAGGGATAAAAGCTAGCTGAATAAGACAGTTCTGATTGAGGAGCAGAAGTTATAAAGATAGAAAGTTGGATTGGAGCCAGGTTGTAAAGGACCTTAAGTGCCAGGATGAGGAGTTTGTACTTTTGCCTATAATAATAATGGATTTTGGCAGCCCTTTAAAATTTACAATTTATTTTTCTCACAGTAAACCAGTGAGGTAGGTATTATAGTTAATAATAATAACTAAAATTTTTATTGTTATCCTACATGATCTCATTTGAATCTCTCAACAATCCTAAGATAGGCACTGCCTTATATAGGCTCCTTGCCTCTGATTACATAACTAGTAAATGTCTCAGACAGGATTTGAATCTAGGTCTCACATAGATCTAATCCACAACTCCTTCCATTATACCACATTTCCTCTAGTAGTATTTCATCCCAATTTTATATGTGATAAACAGAGTCAGAAAGCATAAGTGACTAATTGGGTAGCTAGTATCAGATCCTGGTCAATTTACAATTTAATTAGCATCGATTAAATATTCATTATGTTCCAATCACTATGCATGGTACCAACAAAAACCAAGACCATTATTGTTTGTTACATTTTCCTAGGTAGGAGATATAGTAGATAGGCAAATGAGGAAATATGAAGAAAGTAGAAGATAGAATGAGATATAAAGCACTGTGAGATGCGAAATGGATAATTTTGAATAACATTAAATTAAAAAGGGGTTGTACAAACAAAATAAAATGTAGCCAAGAGGGAAAGCAGAAAATTGGGGATGGTGGTGGATTTTATAGACAGTCTCTCAGATAGATGTCTCAGATAAAATATAAAGTTAACTATGTCAAAAACATAAGAATATGAGCCATTATCCAATTGATAAATGGTCAAAAAATATGAACAGTAAGTTTCTGGATGAAGAAATTAAAACTATATATAACTATATATAAGAAAAATGCTTCAAATCATTATTGATTAAAGAAATGCAAATCAAAACAATTCTGAGACTCACTCACACATATCAGATTGTCTAAAGTGATCAAAGGGCAAAATGACAAATGTTAGAGGGGATGTGGAAAAATGGGGACTGGTGGAACTGTGAATGGATCCAATCATTCTGGAGAACAATCTGCAAATATGTTCAAAGAGTTTTAAATCTGAGTATATCTTTTGAACCAACAATACTACTGTTCTCAAGGTGTTCAGGGAAAAAAGGAAAAGAAACTATATGTTCTAAAATATTTTTAGTAGCTCTCTGTGGTAGCAAAGAATTGGAAACTGAGGAGATGCTCATCAGTTGGGGAATTGCTAAACCAATTATAGTATATGATTGTGATGGAATACTACTGTGCTGTAAGAAATGATGAACAGGCTAATTAAAAAAATGAGATCTACATGAATTTATGAAGAGTGAAACAAGCACAACCAAAAGAACATTATACACAGCAAAAGAAATATTGTTTGAAGAATGACTTGTCTATGTCTACCTTCAGAAAAAGAACTGATAAATAAGAAATAAGCAAGACATAGCTATATATATATATATATATA
>NW_025364223.1:0-2065 GCF_016433145.1 Gracilinanus agilis | reverse complement strand
TATCATGATAAAAATATATCAATTATACTTGTGAAATCATGTAAACATATTTCCATTTTAGCTATATCACAACAAAAAGAAAAATAAATCAAGAAATGTATACTTCAGTTTGCACTCAGAGTAATTCTCCTTTCAGAGATGGAGAACATTTTTTCATCCTAAATCCTCTGGAATGAACTTGGATCGCTGTTTTGGTCAGAATAACTAAGTTTTTCATAATTGATTAATATTATAACATTGCTGTTACTATGTACAGTGGTCTCTTGGTTCTTCTTGCTTCACTTTATATCAGTTCATATGGATCTTGACATGCTTTTGCTGAAACAACTCCCTTGTCATTTCTTATAGTATTTTAATACCCTATCACAATCATATGCCACAATGTCTTTAGACATTCTCCAATTGATGAGCATCCCTTCAATTTCTAATTCTTTGCCATCACAAAAAATAGAGCTTCTATAAGTATTTTTGTACATTGTTATAAAGGGAGTGAGGTCAAAGGGGCCTTGAGAAGGTAACAAGCTAGCAGAAGGTTGGTGTTGGTTGTTATGCTGGAGTGGGCAACCTCAGTAGGGTATGAAATCTGATTATGATAGTACAAGGATCCAAATCCTGAAAGCTGAGTGCACAGTGAAACCTCACTGCTACCACTAGGCTCCTTTAAGTTGTCAGGCAGCCAACCCCTCCCTGCTGAGGAAACAGCCTCCTATTGGTTATGGCAGATTGGCAAGAAGTGGATGTAGGACTTCCTGCCCTCAACTATGGAGTCTGTTTGAACCTCAACAGCTCAGAATTCCCTTCTTGTTCCCTGTCCTCCTCAGCCTCAAATGATAAAGGAATAACTACAGAATTCTCTGGTTAAAGGCTATGGGATTTATTGGTCACTGGGGAAGGAACAAGACAATGGTAAGAGGGCTTGGTAGCACTAATCTGTTGCTATGAAATCATTGGCTGAAGCTAGAAGGTCTTTGGCTGATGGAGGGCTAGCAGTCCTTGGCCAGAGCAAAGCAGTCTCTGGTTAGCAAATTGAGTAGAACTTTGGTTAAACTTGTAAATTATGATATAGATAACATTAATTGCTCTTAAAGATAATTCCTAAAACTCTACTCTATCTTAAGCCTAATTTCCCATGTTCCCGCTCCCTCCACTCGGGGCCCGGGGGGTGGTGGGGTAGGGGTAAGTGAGTGCTCAGGATGAAGTCAGGGAAAACAGAACCCAGCCTTGGGTTTCCAGGGCCTTTTATACTCTCAGCTCAGCTGCCAGTAGGTATCTGCCACCTGGCCATGCCAGCTTCAACATTCCATCCAGGGCAACTGACAGGTTTGACCTAAGACAAACATGGCAACGCTAAAACCTGTATTACAACATCTAAGTACTTTGCCTTTTAATTTGATTTCTTTGGGTGTATAGACCTTATAGTGGTATTACTGACTCAAAGGATATACAGTTTTAGAGACCTTTAGGTATAGTTCCAAATTATTCTCCAGAATGATTAGACTAATTTACCACTCCACCGACAGGTTTTTAGGGTACCAATTTTCTCTCACATCCTCTAGCATTTGACACTTCTGATAGGTGTGATGTGGTAGCTCAGTATTGTTTTAATTTGCCTTTCTCTAATCACTAGTAATTTGAAGCATTTAAAAATATAACTAAAGATGACTTTGATTTCTTCTTCAGAAAACTGTTCATATCCTTTAATCATTTATCATTTAGGGAAAGGCTCTTATTTTTATAAAGTTGACTCAATTCCCTATATATTTGAGAAATGAAGCCTTTATAAGAAAAGCATGCTATATTTTCCCTGATTATTTCTCTTAATTAGATCTAGTTTTGCTTTTGCTTTGTCTGAAATCGTGATTGTAATCCTGCCCTTTTCCCTTCGTCTGAAACACAACAGATTTTATTCTAACCCTTTATTTTATGTCTTTCTGTGTCAAGCATGTCTCTTGTAACAACATATTGTTGAAATCTGATTTCTCATTCATTCTGCTATTCCCCTTCTATGTTATGGGTGAGTTTATCCCATTCACAGTAGCAATTATTATTACTAACTATATATATA
>NW_025364222.1:0-3409 GCF_016433145.1 Gracilinanus agilis | reverse complement strand
AGAGAGAGACAGAGAGAGAGACAGAGAGAGAGACAGAGAGAGAGACAGAGAGAGAGACAGAGAGAGAGAGAGAGAGAGAGACAGAGAGAGACAGAGAGAGAGACAGAGAGAGAGAGAAATATGTTCAAGGACAGAGGTAGGAATCCTCTGGAAGGACTGTGAGAGGACTGGCCTGACAAGCAAAAGCTCCTGAAGCAAAGAGTGCTGAGTTCACATCATTTTGACCACAAAGCACAGAATGAACTTATCTTATTAAGATGCCTTTCATTGGTTATTATGTTCACTTCCTCCTTCTTTTGGTATGAGGAGAGGTAATTTCTATGCACTCTGATCCTTCTTCTACCTTTACTAGATCCTATATTAAAGGCATGAGGATTTAAATTGAAGTAGTTCTTATGACTCTCTTGATTCACACATCACTGTGCCAATTCGAGAATACCTGTGATTTCAATAAAGAAAACTTTTCTGACAACAAAACTACTCTCCAAGCACTGAAACTCCCAAACACAAAACCTCTACAAGAAAAAGAATAGAAATTTTGAAACCTGAAGGGAGAGGAAGAGAAACCAAAAGAGATATCCCTCCAGTCTGTGAGTATTGTATGTATACTGCATTTTTTTTATTGGGTGGCCAGTGCATGAAAACAAGACAGGTCACTTAAAAGAATATAGAGCTGAATCCCTTCCTTTCATCTCAAGAAGTAAAAAAACTTTCTTAAATTGCGAATGGAAGGTTATTTCTCCTAAATCTATCCCCAAGACTTTCAGTAGTTATTGAATAACTTCAAGAAACTATCTAAGTGCTGAAATTCTTTGAGTAGAATATTAGAGTCTCCTAAATTTTTGGACACTAAGAAAAGCATTTCATGGAGGGTTCCCTTAACCCTTCCATCCTGGTCAAACTGCCCAATATAGAAGAATATCATCTTATTCTGTCCAATGCAGGGTTGCTTGTTAATACTTTTTTGGCTTTTTTAACAAGTACCTGATGAGGTAGAGAGCAAGAAGAATTTCTCTAGTAATATATTGAACCATTTTATATTATTTCTCTTTTCCGATCCATACTACTACCTTTAGGAAAGCGGAAGAGATCTTGGGTTTAAATTCCATTTTTGACATTAACTGTCTGTTAAGCAAGTTATTTAAATCACTGAGACTCATTTCCCTCAGTTAAAAATGAGGGATTTGGAATACATTACTTTTCATGTTCCATTCAACTATGAGCTATGAATTTTAAAAATATTCTGTGACTAAATTATAGACAGATAATTCTATAAACTGGACATGGTATGATGAATAGAGCGATAAACTTAGTATAATGGATAGAGAGGTAAACATGGTATAATGAATAGAGCGGTCGACTTGGACTCAAAAAATCATAAATTTGAAGCCCCTTTCACACAATTGCTATCCTTATAAGTCTGGTAAAATTACTTAATCTCTCTTTGCTTTTGGTTTCTTCATCTATAAAATCTGAAGAATGCCATCTATTTCACAAGATTGTTGTTAGAATAAAATGGAAATATAAGTTAAGGTGTTTTGTAAAATTTCTATTGCGGGAGTAGAACTCCCACAGGTCCAGGTAATCTCAGTGGTGGGAGAGTGTTGACATGTTAAGACGAATGAGGGCAGTCAATCTGAACTTCAATCAGGCAGGCTTCAGAATGGAGACTGCTCTGGTTAGCCTTTGGGCTGTGTTTATTTTATGCTTTTTTCTTCAAGATTACATGCATGTTGGCATGGTTTTCATTCTCACTTTTTTTTCCTTTTCTTAGAGATAATGGACTAAGTCATATATTAACTTCTACCGAATTACAAAATCACTTGATTGACATTTCTTGATTATTCTATTTTCTTTGATTATACAATGGATGCAAAAGATTGGCAAGAAATGTTCATCATGAAGTAACAAAGATAGAAATCATACTTTCCATCCATCCACGAAGTGCAATTCATGCATTACAGTTTAACACAATAGTTAGATACATTTTGACCAATCCAGTTGGGGTTTAGTATTCTTTGCTCTTACATAATTAATCAAGCGGTGATTCATAAAACTAGCAAATTTCAAAAGGTACAATAGCACTAACCAGGTCCAAATATTGTTTCAATACCAGTCTTCCATTTTTCAATATTTTTCAAAGGTGAATTCAAAGTTCAGCTAGCCTGTAGGGTCATCAAAATAATCCGCTAGGGAGAGGTGTACTTGCTTGGAAAACAAGTTCCCATATTTCATCCATTATCCTTTTCTTGTATTAACATTCTGGATCAGAGATAAGGGAGGAGGGATGAAATTTGGAGACTATTCTGGCATGTTTTAGCAGGCACCTGTGTGTGGGAGTGAGAGATCTAAGTTAGGGTTTTAAAATCTTTAACATTAACTCACTATCTGCATATTTGTTATGAAGTGATTTTAGGGGAACCTTTGTACTATTATATGTAAAGGTGGGACTTTCCTAGTCCCACTTTTACATGTAATAGGGCCTGTAAGGGCTCTAATAATGGTGTATAATGTAGTATTTCCCTGGGGCTGAGTGGAGATTAGCACAATGGTTCAAATAATAAGGAATGTTAGCAGAATGTTAGCCAGAACTTTTATGGCTAAGTAAACATGCAAGAAAAAACAGGATTATGTCCTCTGTGCATGCAAGGGAAAATCTATTTTCAAAATAAACAACTAGAAATAAGAGTCCTAGATTTGGAGTCAGCAATACCTAGTTTAAGTCTCTTCTCAGACATTTACTAGCTAATTGACTAGGGCCAAAACACTGAACTACTCTCAACTGCTGTTTCTTCATCTATAAAATGAAAATAATAATAATACCTAGGATAATGAAATAATATATGTAAAGCATTTTGTAAGTCTTAAAGTGGTGTATCAGTGTTGGGTGTTTTGGTTATAACATTATCATTAACCTAATTAAAACTAAAATGTGAATCTTCCCACTGAATATCTCTACCAAACTACTATCTCACAGGAAAAAATGGGCTTAACTTTTTCCTTCACCAAATATTTATCATCTGTGGGATTAGGGTAGTGACTAGACTACAGATTCCATTGGTCGAGGGAGCGCTCAGTGAAGTTCTTCCTTTACCAATGCAAGCTGGAATCTTTTCTACAATTTAGAGAATTGCCTAGAGCTCAAGGTTATCTAGAGTTGACCATAACCATGCTAGAATCAATGTACTTGGCTTTATGACATCTGTTGAATTCTATACAGCATATCCTCACTCAGAAGTCTGAACAGTTTGGGTTCATATTACCAGTCAACAAAATAATAATAATAATAACAATTATTATTATTATTATAATCACCCCAATTCTATGATTCTACCAAAAAAACTTATGTCCTAATATTCTTATTTAGTTGCAAAAAGTAATTACTATATATACCCATTATATATAAATT
>NW_025364221.1:0-4421 GCF_016433145.1 Gracilinanus agilis | reverse complement strand
TGGCACTGAAGGACAAGAATTGAGTCTGTCCTGCCTCTGTCAATGACGTGACGTTGGGCAGAGTGCTTTCCATCTCTCTGGAATGGTTTCCTCCTCTGCCGTCTCTTCTTTGCCCTCTGCCTACCTCCCTGGTCACTGATGACACTCCGTGAGGTGATGGATATAAAGCCGTTTGTAACCATCATAAAATAAAGTGCTCTAGACATGTGAGCCCTCCTTGTGGGTCTCGGCGGGGAGGGAAGCTGCTCCCAGAGCCTCCTCTCCCCACGGCGGCCCTCAGGGTGCCTCACCTGTCCCAGCTGCTCACAAGCCGTCTGGTACTCCGCTCGCTGGCACAGGTCCTTCACACGCTGGTGTTTGGGCAAGAAGTTTTCCTCCTGGGCATCCACCTTCTCGTTCTCTCTTTTATGCAGCAGTTTCCTACAAAGGAGAAATCCCGGAGAGCAGGTGCTGGTAAGCACCTCTGAACAGAGACTTGCGAGCTGGGAAAGGTTCCCTTAGAACACAGTCGGTGTTGGGAGCATTTAGAATAGAGAATTTCAGCTAGAATCAGCCCTAAAGACCACCTCGTTCTTCTGCCTCATTTCACAGGAGAGAAAACTTAGAGAAAAGAGAAGGAATTTGGCCAAGCGCAGACAGTGACTTAGTTCTCCTAGGACTGGCTCTAGTATATAGCCCACCACATACAAATCTTCCTCAGCATCTCAGGCAATTCTAAAGGAAAACTGTCATTTTGTTGACAAAATTGTAATTTTCCTTCTAAACATAAGGCCTCAGTTCCATTGAGCTCTAAGATACTCTCTCTGGCCAACTACGGCTCCCCAGGGATCCCGTCTGGGCACCCGCCATACTGCCTGCTTCCTCTACCCTCCTCTTAAAAAAAAACAAAACCCCAAACGACCAAAAACCTAGGCTCACACAGCTCGGAAGTGTCTGAGACTTCATTTGAACCCAGGACCTCCTGTCTCTAGGCCTGGTTTCTCATGCCACTGAGCCACCTCATTGCCTCCCACCACCCATTCTTCTGTCTTGAATTCTAAACCCTGTTTTTAAGCCCCCTCAGGATCCTCAATCCCTCCAGCTGTTGGTTCTTTTCCTGGTCATCACCGTACTTTCACTGCTTACATTCTCCTTTGTTTCCCCCATCTGGATCCCCTGG
The DNA here is from genome assembly GCF_016433145.1 of Gracilinanus agilis. Lineage (NCBI taxonomy): Eukaryota > Metazoa > Chordata > Mammalia > Didelphimorphia > Didelphidae > Gracilinanus > Gracilinanus agilis. The sequence continues at coordinate 3,262 of NW_025364221.1, read as the reverse complement.
TGAAGCAGTTCTGCTTTGCACTGACTTCTGGGGGGTCCCTTACCCCTTTATCCTGTCAATAATTTTTACCCTGCTACATCCCAGCACTAGATTACCCCCATCACCCATTACCTTGCAACCTGCTCACAAGCTACTGAATAAAGCTAAAAATATCAAGAAACTATGCTGACTATGTGTCCACCACAGATTTATGTTCCCTAAATCTCAACTAGGCTCTCACTATAGAAAAGCAAGCCTTGAACACCTCCCTAATGAATGTACTCTCCCATTCACCAAAGGGGCTTTTCCAAATCTTTTCAACCCTCTTTGAACCTCCCCCACCGTTCACCCTCCCGCAAGAGAACCTTGCTTGATATTTCACTGAAAAACAGACCATTCACTAAAACCTCCTTCTTCTCCCTTCTGAGACCTCATCTTGCAACCCAGATGCCTTCCGCCACTATTTCTTTGTTTTTTCTTTTGCGTCATGTTTATTTTGTCTTTCAGGGAAAACAGATGACTGAGATGAAATTGTGTAGTGAGCGGCCAACATTTCTTAATTCACCCATGTTTCACACAAAGAGGTGGCCCCGATGCTTGCTAAGACAAACCTCTCTGTTTCCACGTGTGATTTCTCTCTGTCCCATCATCGCCAGCTGCCTGACCCATGAGCCCAACCCTCACGCAAAGCTCACAGTTACTGCTTGTCTACTGGCCTCTTCCCTGCTGCCTAAGTCCCTCCCTCGATCCATCTAGCCCCAAGAGATGTTGCTGGTGTGTCTCCTCCCTTCTGTGGCCAAATTCCTTGGAAGGCTTTCTACAAGCAGTACCTCCTCTTCCTCTCATCTCACTCTCTCTTTAACTCTATAATCTGGCTTCCAACCTCATCATTCAACTAAGATTCCTCTTTCCTGAGTTATCCGTGTTCTTTCTCTTTTTTAAACCCTCACCTTTGGTCTTAGAATCAATACTAGGTATTGCTTCTGAGGCAAAAGAGCCCTAAGGCAATGGGGGTTAAGTGACTTGCACAGGATCACACAGCTAGGAAGTTTGTGATTTGAACCCAGGCCCTCCAGACTCCAGGCCTGGCTCTTTATCCACTAAGTCACCTAGCTGCCCTCTCTAACTTCCTTTTACTATCAAGAGTATCATTATTCTCCTCGTTACCCAAGTTTGCAACCTGGGTATCATCCACAGCTCCTCACTTTCTCTCACTCTTCCATTTTGAATCAGCTGTCATGTCCTGTCATTTCTGCCCTTGTACCATTTCTCACAGGTGCTTCCCTCTCTCCTCTGACATCACCACCACCCTGGAGCAGGTCCTCATCACGCCATGTCTGGACCACTGCGAAATCCTGCTGGCTGGCCTTCCTGTTTCGAGTCTTCCCCCTACTCCAGACCATCTTCCATTTGGTTGCCAAAATGATCTAAGTGAAAGTCTCATCATTTCTGTACACTCTAGTGGCCTCCTATTATCTCTAGGATCGTAATTAAATCTGAGCCCTCTCCTCCCTTTTTAGTCTTTTTGTACCACACTCTCCACCAGCTCTAGAATCTAAATCCAGAGATGCGTGTCTTCTCCTTGATGTTCCTTACCATTTCCTGGCATTTTTACTGGCTTTATCTCCCCTTGCCTGGAATTTTCTACCTCTTCATCTCTGACTCCCAGTTTCCTTAGGTTCCTGTATGTCTCAGCTTGGCCTTTTTCGGAAGCTCCTGCATTTAGCACACTGCCTGGCACATAGAAGGCACACAATGCTAGTTGACTGACTACTGATTGTCTAATGTCCCTCTGCTGTGGGAGCTTTTGGCTAATTCAATGCTTGTTTGTTACTGGTGGTGTGTAGAATAATTATCCCTTGTCAAAGAAGCCTTTGAAATCATCATGGGAGGAAGGAAAACACTTCCACCGTAGGCCCTCACAAAAAAAGTACAGAAGGAAGCTCTGGCCTGGGAAAAAGCCACAGGCTTTAAGTGGCAATAATCCTTTAAGAGATGATCCCCTAGATCCTGCTCTAGGGCTTCGAGCACTGCTGGAACACAGCAAGAAATGGAACGAATTTTCACCCATTTCATAGTCGTGGCACCGAACTTTAGCTGGGCTCTCACTGCTGCTTGGCGCTCCTATTGTGCTTTTATTGATTCCTTTGTTCACTCCAAATAATGACCATTTTAAGCCCCTCCTTTCCCCCTCTCACCACCTATTGGTGAGAGGTTCTTGTACCTCAAAACACTCATCATTGATGACCCAAGTTTCTGCAGAACTTTTACTGATCCTAAGCTCGGCCAGCCTGGTCCTCCAAATGTCTCAGCATCATCGGACTCTTCCTGGCTGCCCTAAACTCGCTCTCTCCCTATTTTGCTGTCTTTTTCAAGAGTAAAGTGCCAAGCACTTTACAAATGTACTCCTGTGGTCCTCACATCCATCTTGCGATCTGAGTGCTGTTATTATCTCTATTTTGCAGCTGAAGAAATGGAAGCAAACAGAGGGGAAGTGGCTTGCCCAGGGTCACCAAGCTAGGAAGCATCTGAGTCCAAATTTGGACTCAGGTCTTCCTGACTCCAGGGCCAGTGCTCTATTCCTTGTGCCACTTTCAAGGGCAACATCCTTCTTTTGGCTACCATTTTCCTGATGCGTGAGTATTTAGTATAATTAGCTCACTATCACCACTATGATGGCATTTCTGTCCACTTTAAGGCCACACACTATGGCATTTGTCCTAATCTCAATTTCTAACACTAGCTCTGGGGACAGTAATCCTTGCTACCCACCCTGGGGCATACATACCAATCAATTACCTACAACTACTCACCATGCTCTACTGTGCCCTCATTGCAGAAAGGCACCCTTCCCTGGCTGGGGGTCAGTGGTGTCCCACTCTTCCAGGACCCCATGGTCAATAGCTATCCGTGGGGTTTTCTTGGCAAGGATACTGGAATGGTTTGCCAATCCCTTCTCCAGTGGATCCTCCAGTGATCTGGGTAATCAGAGGTTAAGTGACTTGCCCAAGGTCACAGGGCTAGACAATGTATTGAAGCTGGAGTTGAACTCAGATATTCCAGATTTCAGGCCAGTACCCTTAACCACATAGCTCTCACTCCCTTTTTTGTGTGGCCTTTAGAGTTAAAGCTTATCGATGGCAAGAGAATCTTGCTTTTTGTTTTTAGAATCCTGGTACTTATCACAATGCCTGGCCCATCTTAGGTACAAAGGAAATGCTTTTCTTCTTTCCTTCCTTCCTTCCTTCCTTCCTTCCTTCCTTCCTTCCTTCCTCCCTTCCTT
>NW_025364220.1:0-3065 GCF_016433145.1 Gracilinanus agilis | reverse complement strand
TACCTGTATAATTATGATTTTATTTTAAATGGGCCTCCTTCAAAAAGGTTGGAATCATTTACAAAGGAAAGAAACAAGTAAATATTGGAGGCAGCTAGATGGCTCAGTGGAGAGAGTACTTAGTCTGGAGCCAGGAAGATCTGAGTTCAAACATGGCCTTACACATTTACTGATAAGTCTATCTTGTCAAATTATTTGTGGGCCATGGAATGGGATAAAGAGGAATGTGACTGGATCAGGAAGGTCACAGACAAACTCAAAGCCTCCTGCTGATCAGTGACAAAGTTTATTGACTTCAGCAAGGTACTTACTGAGAAAGTGATGTAGACTAAGGGATTAGGTAAGCTTTTTACAAGGGAAATGGTTAGTATTGATTTACAGTCTTAGTAAAATGATTTAGTTTACCTCACTTAAGCTAGAAAGAGTTTTCCACAGAATAATAAATCATAGGTAAATATGTAACTATGTACCTAAGCTTCTCATAGAATCCCTTCATCAGTAATTTTTTGGAAGAACATACAGGTTTTTACAAAGTACAGCACAGAGAAATGATGGGCTTGAGGGCCTCATGTGATGCTTAGGTTTTGTGTTTAGTTGTTTCTAATTTATGACTGTGTTTTAACTGGTGCCTACTCTCACTACTGGGGGCTACAGTATATTAGCTATATTAACCTGGGCTAGTCACTTAACTTTTGTTTGCCTTAATCTACTGCAGATAAAAAGAAAAGATGGCAAACCACTCCAGTATTTCTGCCAAGAGAAATCCTTGGACAGGAGAATCCGTAGGGTAATAAAGAGGGGGATACAACTCAACAACTCTACATGGCGATTACCACATAACATTACAAAAAAGTATCTCATTTAATCCACACAACAATTATATTAGGAAGTTTTATGATTATCTTGATTTCAAAGTTCAAAAAACTGGGGCAGACAGAAATTAAGTGATTTTCCAAGTTTCGCACTGAAAACCAGTGACTGAGATCACCTTTGAACTCAGTTTTCCTGAATTTAAGCCCAGTGGCTTATGCACTCTGCCTCTTAGATTCCTGATAATTTCATTTTCTGCTCACAAAAATCTTGTCATATAGATGCTATTATTAGCCTGATTTTACAAGAAAGAAAAAAGGGGTCAAAACAGGTGAAGTTACCTGCCAAGGGTCAAATGGCTCTTGTGAGAAGGTAGATTTAATAGTTTTTCTTGACTTCAGGGCTATTGCTCTATCCACTGAACGACATACTTACTTCTAAAAGATTTTTAAAATTCTCTAGACAATTCAATCTATTGACTACCTCCAGGTTATGTCTGATTCTTATAAGTTGTCTATTTGTAGCAAATATGTAACAGAAAGACAAAATCTCCATCTTGACCATCCAAAGATTTGTTATCATTTAGATAGTAGATACTCTTTATCTACTAGGCCTTTACTGTGTGGATGATTAAAATAAACTGTTTTGATTGACTAATGTCCATACCATTTTGCAATGTTTTAGGAGAGGCTATAGCCATCACAATATCCCCTATAAAGTAGAGATTGGCAAAATTTTATACTTATTATTTTATAGGGTTGGTTAAAATTATTGGCACTGTTACATGTTATGGCAATTTCCTTGAGGTGATGCTATCAAGTTCATTAAAGCTCACCAGTACTTTGGGGACATGGTCTCATGGGGATTAAGAAACCCATAAAGTTTTCCTCCAGCAACTGGCTATAGGGATAACATGAAAAAGCTACCAATGATTCTATCTTCCAGGTGAGTAGATAATGTTATAATTTGTGATCTTTCACTAAATTATATGTAAAAAATCACATTTTTTCTCAAGTAATTCAGTTAAAAAGTCAAGAATAATGCATATTTTATGGGGAATTGGGGGAATGAGGAAATTTATGTGCCATATTTTGAATTCATTTGAATTGAAAGTGCATGAAAGAGTTCAAGAAATCTCAGCACTTGAAATGTCCTATCTCTGACCAGTGTCACAAAGAATTTTTTTTCCAAACAGAAAATCAAATAAATTAATTAAGGATCAATAATAACATGTGAGGTCCCAAAGACTTTTGAGCTCCACACTTTGGATTGCATACTATGAAATGGACTTATTCATGAGGACAAATTTAATAAAAATTGTTTTAAAATTTTCTTTCATAGGTTTACAAATGATAACCATTGAAAACATCAAACTTAAAAAAGCCTACATCATGTTCATAACTTTGTAGCAACATATTCTAGCCCTCATTAAAGAACAGAAAATTGAGGCTATACAGAGGGTGGATATCCATGCTATCTTCCCAGAAGACATACACTTAATTAATTCATGTAGGGCATAGAAAAAACATTAAATCTTGACCTTGAACTTTAATGGTTTCAGGCTCTATCTAGAAGAAAATTTCATCTAATTCTACCAGCTATCTGTTTGCAATTTATATTCTTAGAAAGTGGCTTAAACTACCAAGATTTTATATGACTAGCACAGGATGACCAAAAAATCTTTTGCAAATGATTCTGGAATCCAATTCTTCTCAATTTCAAGTACACCATTTTATTTACAATACAATAATGCCTCTTTCAGGTGTTCTTATATAGTCTATCCTTCCTCAGGATTGTATTATGATCCATTTACACACATATTATGTAAAATATTTTAAAATTTATTCATATTATTATACAGTCTCAGTTAATAAGTAACACATGAGTTAAAGATTTCCACAATTCAATTCTAATTTTTAAAGAAAAAATATAAACATTTTTCATTTTAGTAACATGATGATATGATATGATGTATGACATGCTATGATGAAAATGATATTAATAAATTGTGATTTTGTAGAAAAATTGCTGTTCAATTTATCTAGGATATTTCTACATACTAAGTCTAACTGATTATAGAAACAATGGTCAAAAAAGTCATCTTCCTTTTATTTACAGATGATGTTTCTTGGATAGAAGAAATGAGCAAGTTGAATGAAACCAAAGGAAGTCAGGTGACTGAATTCATTCTCATGAGCATCACAAACAATCCTGAGCTGAAGGGTCCCCTCTTTGTTGTCTTTTTACTCAACTAC
>NW_025364219.1:0-8199 GCF_016433145.1 Gracilinanus agilis | reverse complement strand
TTTCTTTTTTTCTTTTAGCCCTTATCTTCCATCTTACAATCAATACTGTGTATCAATTCAAAAGCAGAAGAGTAGTAAGGGCTAAACAATGGGGGTTAAGTGACTTTCCCAAGGTCACAGCTAGGAAGTATCAGAGGCCAGATGCGAACCCAGGTCCTCTTGATTCCAGATCTGGCATTATCCATGCTTATCTGCACCTTCTAGTATAATTAAAAAAAAAAAAAAATCCTTAACATCCATCTTAGAGTCTATAAGGTATATTGGTTCTAAGGCAGGGAGTGTTACATGACTTACTTAGAGTCACACAGCTGGGGAGTGTCTGAGGTAAGGTTTGAACTCAAGACCACCCATCTCTGAGCCTGACTCTCAATCCACTGAGCTACCTAGCTGCCCCTAGAATACTGTCTTTTCTAAGCTGACTTGCCCATTGATCCAACAGATCAATCTTATAATGAGTTTTGGAAGGGTGCCAAACTGATTAGACAGGTGAGAGATTGACTCCTGTATTTACTCACTAGTTCACTAAATGTTTACTTAGTACTTGTTTTGTGCTAGGTCTCCCTGCTGGATGTTAAGGGGTCACTCAATGAATAAGATAGCTCCTGCTCTTGAGAAGCTTTAAATATGAAATGGGGAGATAATACAAATGCTTAGAATATGAGTAAGAGGTGGAAAAGTGTCATAAAAATGATACAGTATTCAGGAGGAGGGAGAGAGCTTGTGTAGAGGCTATTATTTTTGTTCAGTGGTATCTGACTATAATAATTAAAATTTGGATGACCAAAAGTAATAATTAAAAATTTAGTTTGACAAAAATAATAATGGTTAAAAAAGAATTGTCGTGGTCGCCGTTTATAAAAATTAAAGTTAAACTATGAGTCAGTAGGCTGTTGGTAACTTTATTTACAGCAAGGTAGAGATATTAGAGTGGGAAATATAGGAAAGAGGTAGAAAAATATCACCCTAGCTAAAAATTACCCCAAGTCCTAATCCTAATTTCTCTGGTCCGCAAATGCGAATCTGAATCCAAATCTGAATGCAAATCTTACCAGAATTCAAAGTCCAGATCAGGAAGCCAAAATCTGAAGAACCAAAGATGCTGAAAAACCGACGAGAACCTTCAGCACACCCGAGACAAAGACTGCCAAGAATCCCACAGAAGCTCACACTTCCTAGGCTAAAGGCCACCAAGAATGAAGAGCACAAGAATGCACCAAGCATGAGGAGAGCAAGAATGAGAAGAGAGAATCTCTCTCAGGCTCCCACTTATATACAGTTTTCCCATCCATCAGGTCTCTTCGTCTCATCTCAGGAATCAATCACAGCCTTTCAATTTGCCTGATGAGGGGTATTGGGGTGGGGGATGGCAGTGCTTGTGGTCTGTTAGGGAGCGAACTTTCTTTGTTAGTGACTTACTAAGTGTTATGTAGGGATATTTTAAGTTCTTGATTGATTAACTTAAAATAGAAAAGGGGAAAAAAATTCCCTTTCACATGACTCTTTGTGTCCCCAGTTGGGTGTTTCTTGGCAGAGACACTGGAGTGATTTGTCATTGTCTTCTCTAGCTCATTTGACAGATGAGGAGACTGAGGCAAATGGGTTGAAGTGACTTGGCCAGGGTCATACAGTTAGGTCTGCCATTTCTTTCTTCTCCAGCTCATTTGGCAGATGAGGAGACTGAAGCAGAGTGAAGCCACTTGTTCAGAGTCACACAGCTAGTAAATAACTGAGGCCAGATTTTAACTCGGGGAAGATGTGTCTTCCTGACTTCAGGTCTAGCATTCAATCCATTCTGCCACCCAGGAAATAGCAAAGGGGTGATAGAGCTAGTAGGATCTGAGTTAGGTTGAGATGAAAGCCACTACTTAAACATGGAGAAAGCTAGGAAACAGTAGTGGGATGAAGTTAGCTCTTTGGGGGGCAGCTAGGTGGCCCAATGAATAGAAATCTACAGAGGCAGAAAGACCTAAATTCAAATCTTGGCCTCAGACACTTTCTAGCTTTATAATCCTGAAAAATATTTTAACCCCATTTGCCTAGCCTTCACCCTTCCATCCTAGTTGTTAGTAGAACAGGAAAATACTCTCTGGGTTCTGGCATAGCTACAGATGAGTAAGCTTTCTATAGTTTTAATAAATGTATTGTTATGCAAATTTGGCAGAACTATTTCAGTACCATTGTTTTTTAGGCTTAAAGGTATTTGAGAAAAGTTTCTAGAATTGTCTAAGGTATGCATCAGAAACTCTACATTATCATTTTATATGCATCCAAAGTGATTTAATCATTTGAATGATGCAGATGAGTTTTCACCTTTTCACCAGCCTCTCAATGTGAAAAAAAAAACAAACTACCCTATCACCTAAGTTGTCTAAAAATTAACAAGTTAAAAAAAAAAAAAACCAAAAAAACAACTGAATCCAAATATCCGCTACACTCTTCATTTGAGAATAATCTGTGAAATGATACTTGGGAGCACTCAGCAGCATCTTTTCTGGCATTTATACTCCCTGATTGTCATCGTCTCTTCTTCAGCCACCTTATTTGTGACTCCTAGTATGAAGTACAATGTGTCAGTGAGAGTCAATTTTAATCTGATTGTGCTACCAGCTCATCAGTTATAAAAATAAAGATGGCCGTGGGAATAAATTATTAGCGAAGCATATTCACACCCTTTTTCTGTCGTGCTTCCATCAGTTTACACGTGTTGCCTTCACCTTTGCTTTCGGTCCTACTCATTGTTGATAACACAGGAGAAGGAATAAATTTATTGGAGAAAAAGCTGACACTTTAAATGTGATGCTGAAGAGTTGTATTTGGATGAATTTAGATATGCTAAATGGATGTTGGTCTCAAATCAGTCCTAGATTACATGCTGTGGAACTTTGGTTGACTTGAAACATTCTTTTAATTAATTTCTCTCTGTATTTCCAGTAAGCAAACTTCATACATGCAGGGAACAAGATGTGCCCTATGCTAAATTTGACTCTTCAGCAAATAGAATTTTAGTAAGGTTCTAAAGTATTAAAAACTTGGTAGATTATATTTATGACTTGGTTGAAATGGGGGGAAAATGACAGACCTTTATTTAAAAAGAAATTGCCTTCAGGCATTAAGGAATATCTTTATTACTAAGCTTTGGAGAGTTCGCCAGAATGATGATAGCAGTTATTGAACTAGCTATGCACATTTGACACTAAGCCCTCTCATGCTTGTGGATTTAGATAAAATTCCATTTGCTACAGTAATCTTATTCTTATTACTTTCCTGAAAGTCTTCTGTAATAGAATTCAGGTAACTGATCCTTAATTAGATTGGATTCAAGTGGCCTTATCTCCCCTACAAGACTGTAAGCTTTTGGAGGGAAGGGAATTGCAGGCTCTAAATTTGGCTATTACGCAACACACAGTTGTATAAATCTGCCTTGAAAATGAGGAGTTATTCTAACAGATCCTTCTGAAAATATATTTAAGCTTTTGATCCCTGGACATGTAATGGAAGAAGAATTTGAAACTGGGAATCTCAAAGTCACCAGATTTTAGAGTCGGAAGAGACTCTGGTGGTCATGTAGTCCAACCAGTTTTAGGGTTGGGAAAAATTTCCTTGATCTGTCATGTGATCATCCAGGCTTGCTTGAAGACCTAGAATGAGGGAGAGCCTGAGGTAGCTATTCCACTTTGGGATAGCTCTTATTATTAGCAAGTTCTTCCTTATATCAAGCCTAAATTTGTACCTTTGCAACTTTTTCCCATTGTTCCTAGTTCTTCCTTCTGGGGCCACCTTTCTTTCCACCTAATACTAGCTCTTATAAATCATGAACATAACTGTAATATTCCCCTCCCATCCTCACCTCTTTCCCCTTCTCCAGGCTAAGCATCTATTGTTCTTCATTCACAATGCAGTCAGCATCTTCATTTGGCGTGATGTTGAGGTCCTTCACCATCCTGGTCCTCTGCTTACAGATATTGACTATCTTACCAATGCTCTGTGGCACCCAGAATGGCCGAATGCATTATTCTAGATGTGTTCCTACTAGGACAGAGTACATAAGGACTGTTGCTTCCTAATTCCTAGACTTGATCTCTTTTAATGCAACTTAAGTTTAAGTCACACTGTTGATTCATATTGACTTTGTGGTCCCCAGATGTTTTTTGGATGAGCTGTTTTCTACCATGGCTTTGAGGATAGACTCGAGGTAAGAAAACCATTTAGAAAGCTATTGGGATAGTAAAGCAGTGTGGCCAGTGTGGATCTTTGTTAGGGTGGTGGCTGTGTGAATGGAGGAAGGAGTAGGTGGACCGGAGAAAATGTTGCGGAAGTATAATTGACAAGACTTGGCATTTGATTGGATATTGAAGGGTGAGGGACAATGAAGAGTAGAGGCTATCTCTGAGATTATGAACTTGTACAACTGGAAGAATGGTGGTACCTTCAACAGAAATAGCATAGTGGTTAGGATTAAACTTGTTTCAAGAGATTGATTTGGGGTGGGAGTGCAGCTAAGTAGCTCAGTGAATTGAGAGCCAGCCCAGAGATGGGAGATCCTGTGTTCAAATCTGGCCTCAGACACTTTCTAGCTGTTGTTTTGATTAAAATCAGAATCAATTCTAAGATTCTAATAAAAATTTATTAGGATTATTTAGGTAGGTAGAAGATGAGAAAGAGAGCAAAGGGTCCCTAATCTAACTTTTCCTGACCCCAGCACAGAAGTTTGTAGGGAGAATGCCAGAGACAGAGAGAGATCCTGAACTTCCTGCTTAACCCTTTATATAACTTCCTGCCTCCCCTGCTCCTGTCCTAGCATTCACCATCACTTTAAGGCTGATGCCAGGTTTGCTGGTAGTTGACAGGAGATGATGCCACCTGTGTGATCCCAGAATAGAAGGGTAAATTTCCTTCACACATTGTGTGACCCTGGGCAAGTCATTTAACCCTCATTGCCTAGCCCTTACCACTCTTTTGCCTTTGAACTAATACAGAATATTGATTCTAAGATGGAAGGTAAGGATTAAAAAAAAAAAAAAAGAATGATTTTGGGTAAGAAGATTAACTTGTTGATTAGGCTAGCATTATAGCTAATAAAGTATTAGGTCAGAGCCCTCTTGATGACCAAAGACCCCAGTGCACCTCAAGCCAGATCTGGTAAGAGCTCTCCTCTCCACTCAGTGTCCCCCCAGATCCAACACAAGCACTTCGGGGCTCTCGCAGGCTAGAATGAACTTGTATTGGCACCTCCTGGCCCAACCTGGTCCTTGAGGCACTCCCAGCTTGGGAAGGGAAGGAGCAGTGGGGAAGGCTTCCTGGAGGAGGAAGCCAACAGAGCAGAGGAGGGAGGTCAGTGAACCCTTAGCCCTTCCCTACACAGACAGGGAATCTTTGTTACCTTGGTCATATACTAAGGAAAAGAGTACTTGTAAAACATTCCTGTTAGCCAGAATTTGTGAAAGGAACACATTCCTAAGGACAAATAAAATGCAAAAATTTGTAGAATGGGGGGGTGGGGTGGCTCGGAAGGTCCTGGGTTCAAATTTGATTTCAAACACTTCCTACCTGTGTGACCCTGGGCAAGTCACTTGACCCCTGTTGCCTTACTCTTAACTTTCTTCTGCCTTGGAACCAATATACAGCATTGATTCCAAGATGGGAGGTGAGGACTTAACAAAAAAAATTTGTAGACTGGATGGTGCTTGAGTCTAAGACCTTGACTCAATTTTCCTTGATATGCAGGGATTGGTGTCTTTCTTCTCCATAGCGCTGATATATAGTAAATAAAATACATATAATATATACATATACATATAACACAGTATATAAAATAAATTATCATCTGCAGATTTTACAAATATCATCAGTGCCTTTATCCAAGTCATCAATAAATATACACACATGTATTCACATGCATATATATGTAAGTGCATATATATGTGTGTATATCACCACTGGGTCAAATCATAGATCACTGGGAAACCTTCTTCCAAACTAACACAAAGCTATTATTCTTTTGTTGCATTTAGCCATTCAGAGTCTGTCTAAAATTATATTGTTGTTTAGCTGACATCTTATTTTCTTTTCTATTGCAATATCATGAGAGATTTTTATCGAAGGCTTTGCTAAAATCCAAGTAAATTATCTCTGCTGTGTTTCCTAGATTAGTTAGTTTACTAAGCGCCTTATTAAAAAGAAAATAAAGCAACAAAGTTAGTCTGGCATGACCTGTTCTTGGTCTTTTATGCTCTGTTCTTGATGAAGCCATGTTTGTGCTTTGTGAGTCTTTTTCTGGCTATCCATCCCTTTGTTAATATATTCTAGAATTTTGCCTGGAATAGAAGTTAAGATCTCTGGCTACAGTTAGTTAATTCTATTATCTTCCCTGCCAGGCTGAGCATAATTATGCATTTATGCATTGCTTTTAAGTCCTGGTTGGGGTGGGGGTGGGGGGAGGAACCATGCCATTAAAACAAACAAAAAAAAACAACAACAATTCAGAGTTAGCCTTGCCAGATCTTTGGTCTTAGAACTCTAGGGGTTACAATTTGGCACATTTAACTGAATTTACTTAATTCTCGTGCAGTGAAGAAAAACCTTTTTTAGTAGTGTTGATGTAGCTTCGGTATGATTCCATATTTAAAAAAAAAAAGTCAACTTAGCATCATAGATTTAGAATGAGAAGAGAACTTAGAGGTCTGATTTTACAGGTGAGGAAAATGAGGCCAAGAGGAGTTTAGTCACACAAGATTAAATGTGCAGATTCCAGTTTTGAATCTGGATCCTCTTGATTCCAAATTTAGCCCCACTTTCCATTACATGAATGACATGCACTCGATTCCAAATTTAGCCCCATTTTCCATTACATGACATACATTTCAGCTTGGCTAAAATATTCTATTGTACCTTGAGATTTCATTTACTTCCAGATGTGGCCAGAATACTCTTTTATTATAGTGATCTGTGATTTAGCCCTAAGCCACTTAATTTTTTTTTATTGTTGATTTGGATAAACGCATTGATGAAATGTTTATAAAATTTGCAGACAACATTGTCCTACTTCTGGTGAGGGTACCTTATCCTTCCAGTTGCATAGATTCATAATCTCAGAGATAACTTCTATTCTTTACTGTCCTTCGTCCTCCATATCTAATCAGATGCCAAGTCTTGTCAATTCCACCTTCACCACATTTTCTCTTATCTATCTATCCCTTCCCCTCTCTCACACAGCCACCACCCAATAGAGATCCTCATTGGTCGCATTCCTTTATTATTCGGATAGCTTTCTCATGGAGTTTCTTGCCTCAAGTCTGTCCCCAAAAATGTGGCTAGAAAACATCTGATCAGAAAATTTGTTATTATTATTATTACCTTACTCCCTGGATAATACTTCTGCTTGGGTGGGAGGCTTTTATTTCTTTTGTATAATTTCAACTCCCCGTTGCCTGATTTCTGGGCATCTGACAATAGCCCCTTTGGACCTGAATGTATATAAAAAAAGGAGCTGCTTCTTCCTGCAACCCTAAGCCTGCTGGATGAAATACCTGACTAGAGATATGAAAATTCAATGTTTGGCTTTTTTAGACTCTTCTTCATTTCCTCCTCCCAGGTTGACCCAGTGTTTACGAGTGAAGTGAAAAGCAGAGTGAAAAGGTAAGGGGACTGTTTTTGCTACCTGTTTGAAAAGAGAAAAATAGTGAAACCATCTTTTTAGCTTTTTGAAATAGCAACAAAAAAAAAAGAGGCCAGAGTTTATCTCTTATCATCATATGTTTTAGAACAGATAGCAAGAGAGAATCTTATCAGCTAATCTTAGAAGATAACTACACAATTTAGGCTTTGTATGTGAAATTTTCTTGGCCTCACTATCTGAGGAGAACTTGGAGCCCTTACCTTTGCCCCTCTCCATTAAGTACTTGATGAGAAAGAAATGCCTAAAGAGGTTTCCCCAAAAGAAATCTTAAATGTAATGAGTCACCATCCTTATACAACTCTCTCTGCAGAATAATGATACGAATAATAACAAAAACAAGTAATAATGATAATAAAAATTATAATAATATGTAGCTATCATTTATGTAATGGTTACTATGTGCCAGGCAGTGTGTTAAATACTTTATACATACTATCTCAGTTGGTCCTCACAAAAATTCTATGAAGTAGGTGCTATTACAAAAAAATATAAATATATATATTTATATAAATATAGAAAAATAT
>NW_025364218.1:0-5939 GCF_016433145.1 Gracilinanus agilis | reverse complement strand
CTATGAGACAATATACTGAAGTACAAGGGTTTAAAAAAAAAAAAAAAAAAAAAAGGTGGCATAAAAATGAGCTAGCATTTAGACAACCATTTAAGGTTTGCAAAGTACTTTCCATATGTTACCTCAGCTTGGCCTGGCCTGGCCTAGCCTAGGGGGGTGACCATAAAGTACAAGCCTGAGTGGAGGCTGGGTAGATGGGAGGATTAGTAGGATTAAGATGTATTAGGGAGATAAGAGCTCTAAAGGGAGGGTAGTAGCTGCCCACTGACTGACTCTATCAAGGATAAACTACTCCTATAGAAATGAGAACTAAAAAAAAAAAGAAAAAGAAAAAGAAATGAGAACTGATTGAATAAATAAGGGGAAAGCAGATTTCACCAGTGTGTTCTTTCAAAAATCATTTATTCAGTATGGAAATAGGTATCCAGTGACAACATTTGTACAACCCAGTGGAATTGCTTGTCGGCTCCTGGAGGAGGAAGGGAAGAGGGGAGGGAAAGAAAATGAATCATGGAAACATGGAAAAATATTTAAAAATTAAAAAAAATTTTTTTAACCATTTATTAATTACCTTCTATGTGCCGAGCACTGTGCTAAGGACTAGGGATGAAAGAAAAGCAAAAATACAGTCCTGGCTCTCAAGGAGCATGAGGTTTGAAGTCCTGTGACATGGGCTTAATTTCTGGCTCTGCCCTATCTGGCTCTCAGTTTCCTCATTTGTCAAATAAAGGGACTAGACTCTATGATGCCTAAACCCTGTGTCTTATGAGTCTATGAACTGCTGGACTCTATGACGTGGTTACAAACCTTACAAATCTTACAAACTGCAACATACATTATTAATATGTTGTGCTGTGTAGGTGTGAATCCTTGACAGCTATGCGATATGTTTCTGCATGTAACCTACAAATAAGCATTTATTAAGCACCTACTATGTGCCAGGCATTGGACTAAGCACTTGACATTTTCTCATTTGATTCTTTTTTTTTTAAAAACTCTTACCTTCTGTCTTAGAACCAACTCTTAACCTTCTGTCTTAGAACAGATACTAAATATCAGTTCCAGAAGCAGAAGAGCTGTAGGATCCTGGGCTAGTCACTTAACCCAATTGTCTAGCCCTTACCTCTCTTTCTGTCTTGGAACTGATACTTAGTATGGATTCTAAGACAGAAGGTAGGGGTTTAAAAAAAAAAAAAAAAAAGGAAAATAGGAAAAGTAAGAAGTTATCAGCTATCAGATAGAACCATTATGATTCTCTATATTTTGCCACAGTTCCTTTGCTGCCTTTCACTGTGGCAGCTTCCTCCACCCCACCCCCACCTCCACAGATCCCTTCCCCCCACTGGTGAGTCTTCTCTAGAATCTCCATTTGAGGAAATACACTTGCAAGTCACCTGCCAGCAATCCTTCATTTCCCCTCCAGTCTGTTTCAGCCTCTCCAGACTTTACCACCATTCTTCCAGAAGTGTGCTTCCCTCTCTACCTCTCTTTCAGCTGTTATATTAACTTCCCCGTTAGGATATAAGCCCCTTGAGGGCATGGATTTGTATCCTCAGCGCCGGGCTTATAGTAAATGCCTAATAAATGCTTCTTGTTGATATGCAAGACTGGAAAAGGGTGCAGATTTGTATGTCTAGAACAAGGAAGAGATCGTGTATGGACATCCCAAATAGTCACATAAAATATTCAAAGATCCAAAGGAAAGTTGTTCATTGAGCAGATTCCCTGTGGAGACCCTTAAGGAAAGATATGAAAAACAAACAAACAAACAAAAAAAACTCTTTTGTCTTTGAAGTTTCTCCCATTGTATCAAGCCTTCCAGGTAATCCAGCCCTTAGACTCCTCCTTTCTTTGTATCCACTGTACAGCTATTCAACTTAATATTCTTGTCCTTTATTTCTGAATTAATATTTCTGTCTCCAACTCTGGGCCATTTCTTTAAAATGTTAATTTGAAGGAAGGCTTGAATATGTCTATTGTATTTTCCTATAAGTTAAGAGGGTCTCTAAACCTTGGAACATTTATCAGGGCCATTCTGACTCTGGTCAGTGATTTGAGGCAGGGCCACACATCTTTCTTTCTCTCTTTAAAATCTGGGAGATATTGGCTGAGGTCTAAGATGTGAGACATTGCTCTACATCTCTCTCTCTCAATAAATATATTTCATTTTTTTTTAAAACGCTTAACTTCTGTGTATTGACTTATAGGTGGAAGAGTGGTAAGGGTAGGCAATGGGGGTCAAGGACTTGTCCAGGGTCACACAGCTGGGAAGTGTCTGAGGCCGGATTTGAACCTAGGACCTCCCGTCTCTAGGCCTGGCTCTCAATCCACTGAGCTACCCAGCTGCCCCCAATATATTTCATTTTAAAGATGATTTTTCTTGGTCTTTTTGAATAGTGGTTAAAGAGG
The DNA here is from genome assembly GCF_016433145.1 of Gracilinanus agilis. NCBI lineage: Eukaryota > Metazoa > Chordata > Mammalia > Didelphimorphia > Didelphidae > Gracilinanus > Gracilinanus agilis. The sequence goes on along the minus strand of NW_025364218.1, from coordinate 3,530 downwards.
GTACACCTTGATATTTCAAGGTCCCCTTATACTTCCACTTCACACACTAAGAGTTCTCAGTGTAATAGGAGAAACAACAGGGAAACAACCCTGTACTAACAAGACAGACAGAATAAAATGGAGATAATCGACAGAGGAAAAGCATGAAGGGGCATGAGGAAAGGCTTCTTGTAGAAGGTAGGATTTCAGGAAGGTCTCTGGGAGGAGTTAACTTTGAGTTTGTCCTTGAAGGATGCAGTTTTTCAAGAGGCAGGAGGGATAAGGGAGGCATTTCAGGCAGAGGGAAAGTGATATACAAAGACTATTAGATGGTGTGGAAAGAAAAAAGCCAATCTAGTCTTATATTTGAGTGTAACTGACCAGAGAGGAATTGTATACTAAATAAGTAACGGACCATCTGCTGGGAGGGAGGTTCTGAGAGGCCAAGTTGAACCAGCTTAGTCGGAAAAGCCCTCTCCCACCTCTGACGGTTCTCAACTCACATTTTATGGTAATTGTGACACAAAAGATGGGAACCCTACTGCCAGCTTAAAACAAAAGGTCAGAATGAAGTTTCAGTTAGGGTTTTTAAGGTTGCTAAATAAAAGATTCATGTAAATGAAGGCTCACACAACCTTTTTTTTGAAATGACTTCACTTAGAAACAAACCACAGGAAAGAAATTGCCTACTCCTCCCTTTTTTTAGTATAGCCAATGATAAACAAAAAGGCCTCCTATCTTGTTTTGTCTTATAAAAAGACCTTCCCACTCTAGGTTTAGTCAATAACAAACCAGACACTATCACTGTTAGTTTGGCCTCCATAAATTCCCTCTAATGATTTAGCTATGTGTTTTAATCTTTGGGAATTAAGTTTACTCCCTAATTAGATTATATCTTTCATTCCAGGGAGACTGATTAGATCCTCCTACAAGAGTACTGAGGACTTTGGACAAGGACACTATTACGTATTGGTCCCTTTAAAAAATATATTTTTAAACCCTTTTGTTTTAGAATCAGTGCTAGATAATTGGTTCTAAGGCAGAGAAGCAATAAAGGCTAAGCAACTGGGGGTTAAATGACTTGTCCAGGGTCACAATACACAGCTAGAAAGTGTCAGATCAAATCTGAACTCAGGACCTGCAATCTCCAGTTCTGCCTCTCTATCTACTGAGTCACCTAGCTGCCTGCTCCAATTCTTTTTTTTTTTTTTTAAACCCTTAACTTCTGTGTATTGGCTCCTAGGTGGAAGAGTGGTAAGGGTGGGCAATGGGGGTCAAGTGACTTGCCCAGGGTCACATCCAATTCTTAACTTTCAAGAACATGTCTGAAGTCTCAGTGCTCCATGCTTTCATGAGGATAAGTAGTCAATATACCTAGACCATATAGTAAGTTTTAGAGACCAGACTGTATAGTAAGTAATTAAGTATGGTAAGTATTTACCTTAAAGTAAGAAAAAGAAGCAATCCAAGATGAGACTGGTAAAAAGAAAATGAACTCATCTTTGGATGACATTGAATTACAACTAAGGAATTTAGATGGTTATTCCAAAGACAATCGAGAAACATCCTTTCATTTAAGAAACCTTTATTAAGCACCCATAATGTGCCCTGTCTGGTACTGTGGTTTGTGGCCAAAATAAAAAACCAACCCCCCCCCCAAACTGTTCCTGCCTTCAGGGAGTTTCTGTTTTAATGGAGGGAAACAAAATGTGCACAATATATACAAAGTAACTTGTAGGGAAGGGAACATTAGCAAAATTAAATGACTGCCAGGAAACAATATGTCACCACGGAAAGCTCTGGATTTACATGTTCCTAGCTCTGACGAAGGTCCTTTCGTGGTGGAACAATCTCTGTTGTGCTAAAGACTTCATTGTTCTATGTTCTGCAATGTTGTGCATTTTGTTAATTCTGTGATGTAAGTTTTGGTAATCAATCAAATAAGGAGTCTTTATTAAATGCTTCTAATTCAATAGGCACCACTCTAGGTATAAGAGCTGTCCTCAAGGAGTTTCCCTCCTCTAGGGAGAAACAACTTGTACACATATTAATATCAGGGGAACAGGAAGGCGTCAGGTTGGATTGTGTGTTTTGAGCTGAGCTTTGAAAAGAATCAGAGGTTCTAAGAGGTAAACTTAAGGAGGGAATGTCTAATTGGCAAGAGGGCCAGCCTGTGCAAAGGCTGAGAGATAGGAGATGGAGTGTCATGTGTTAGGAACAATTAGATATATCCAGTTTGTCTGTATCAAAGACTGAATATTAGGAAGTGGAAGGGTAGCTTGGAACCAGATTGGGAAGGGCTTTAAAAAACAAACAGAAAGGGGGCAGCTGGGTGGCTCAGTGGATTGAAAGCCAGGCCTAGAGATGGGAGGTCCTAGGTTCAAATCTGACTTCAGCTGTGTGACCCTGGGCAAGTCACTTGACCCCCATTGCCTAGCCCTTACTGCTCTTCTGCCTTGGAACCAATACACAGTATTGACCCCAAGACGGAAGGTAAGGGTTTAATTAAAAACAAAAAACAAACAGGAGTTCGTAACCTCATGGTAACAGGGAACTATATGGTTTATTGAGGAGAGTGGTAACATGTTAGAACCTACTCTTTAGAACAATTATTTTGTCAAGGGAAGTCTGGAGGCCAGGAAACTAATGAGGAGTCTACCATAATAGTCCAGACAAGAAGCAACTAGCATGGGACAACTAGTTAGCACCATGGCTAAGTGCCTCAGGCCTGGAGTTGCAGGACCTGAGTTCAAGTTTGACCTTAGACACATCCTAGCTGTGGGTGAACTTGGGCAAATCATTTAAACCCTATTACAAGGTTGGCGAACTTTTTCCCACTTTGAGTGCCTGGAGGACAAATTCAAGCTGTCTGTGAGTCTCTCCCACTCCCATAACTGGAGAGAGTTGAGGGAGAAAGAGCTTGCTTTGGTAGCTGGACAGAGAGGTGGAGCATGTAAAAAAAAAAAATGTCCTCAGGCGTTAGGAAGAGAGGGAACAACAGGAACAGAGCAGTTCCCCCAGTGCCCATTGTGCATGTGTGCAACAGCTTTGCCAATGAGACTGGCTAGCCCTTGCCACTCTTCTGTCTTAGAATTAATATTAAGACAGAAGGTAAGGATTTCAAAATAAATGAAAAAAAATTTGTTTAAGAGGTGATAAGCACCTGAAGTAGAGTGATAACCATATCCTATAGAAAAAAGAATGTGAATCCACATTCAAGAAATGGTATATGCTCAGACAGATACACTGTGGCACAATTGAATGTAATGGACTCCTCTACTAGCAGTAGTGCAATGATCCAGGACAATTCTGAGGGACTTATGAGAAAGAACGAGCTATCCACATCCAGAGAAAGAACTGTGGGAGCAGAAACACAGAAGAAAGACATTTCCTTGATCACATGGGTTGATGGAGATATGATTGGGGATGCAGACTCTAAATGATCACCCCAATGCAACTATCAATAATATGGAGGGGGAGGGGAAAAGAGTTCCTGATAAATAGAAGGCACTTAATAAATGTTAATTGAATGATTTAAAAAGAAAGAAAGA
>NW_025364217.1:0-4732 GCF_016433145.1 Gracilinanus agilis | reverse complement strand
AGATAAATGATGACCCAGCAGAGAAAACCAAGAAAGAGCAATCAGAAAGGTAGGAGGACACCGAGTATGTCATGGAAGCCAAAGGAAAAGAGATTATACAGAGTGATTGGGTGACCAACTGGATCAAAAGCTACAGAAGGGTGGAGAAGGATGAGAACTGAGGAACGGTCATGAGATCTGGCAATTAAAAGATCTTTGGTAAGAGGGGCAGCTGGGTAGCTCAGTGGATTGAGAGCCAGGCCTAGAGATGGGAGGTCCTGGGTTCAAATCGGGCCTCAGACACTTCCCAGCTGTGTGACCCTGGGCAAGTCACTTGACCCCCATTGCCCACCCTTACCACTCTTCCACCAAAGAACCAATAGTCAGAAGTTAAGGGTAAAAAAAAAAAAAAGATCTTTGGTAACTTTAAAGAGAACCTCAAATGACTGAACCAGAATCCAGATTACAAGGGGTTGAGAAGTTATTATATAACATAGTGAGGGAGTAGAGACGTCCATTGCAGAATGAATTATAAACCTGATTGTCCAGACACTGATGTTCTTTTTTCATTTTGCTTTGTTTTTTACCCTTACCTTCCATTTTAGCATAATAACTGTGTATTGGTTCCAAGGCAGAAGAGCAGCACGGGCTAGGTGATGAGGGTTAAGTGACTTGCCCAGGGTGACACAGCTAGAAAGGGTCTGAGGTCAGATTGGAGCCCAGAACCTCCTGTTTCTGGGCCTGGATCTCTTTCTACAGAGCCACCTCGCTGTCTCCATTAGGTCTTTTTAATTTTTTTTTCCCTAGATCTGGAAGAATTGGAAAATTTCCAATTTTTCGAATAGAAACTAAGCTCCCTTTACGAATGAAAAGTGAAACCTACAGGTATAACCTTCAAGAAAGATCTCAAGAGTCTATGTCACTGGGCTGAAAGTTGATAAGTAAGAATCACCCAGGACAAATTAAGGCCAGTACAGAAAATAACACACTGGTTATAGCATGATGGACTTCCAGATATCAATTATGATACAGAAAGAAAAATTTGAAGTCAGTGCAGACTTTATTCCTATCAGCTCAATACCTCCTGCAATCAAAAAAGGCCCCCCAAAATGTTGGGCATTATTCAAAAGGGCATCAGGAAGGAAGCAAAAAAAAATCTTTCTCTCCTTGTCCAAAAGCATGGTGGGTCCACACCCAGACCACTGTGGACAGGTCTGGTCACCCCACCTAAGGACAGTTGAATTTGAATGGAAAAAGATCAAGAAAAGGCCATTAAAATAATAAAGGAAGTGGCATGGATCCGTACTTTACAGAAGAGAAAACAGAGTGACTTACCCAAGGTCACACAGCTAGTAGCGTCAAAGCCAAGATTCAAACACACTCCCAGAATAAAGAGGGCTGCACACCACAATGTGGATGGTGAAAAAACTAGAAATGAAGCAAGTCCCACTGCAGAATAAGAGGTGTAGGGAATGGTCCACTTTCTTCCTCCTCCTAGAGAAAACCACACCTCCTCTTGGCTTCATCAATAGGATGGAGGGAGGGATCACTCTAGCTCCATCTTAGAGAACTGAGTGGCTAGGGATCAGGCACTTACCTCTCTGTGCCTCAGTTTCTCTTTCTCAATGGTGAGAATCTTCTCTCTCCTTTAAAATCTGGTGAGGGGGGGAAAATCTGGTGAGGAGGGGACTGATTTGAATTCTTGTGGGAAGGAGGTCAAGGATCCTGAGCAGAAACTATTAGAAAAATTGGAGGAAATGTGGATTATTAATGTAGATTCTCAATGTGTGGGAAGGAATTGTAGATAGGACTGGAACATCATCATAGTCAATGAAAAGACTTAGGACTTGAAGCCAGGTCTACTTATTCCAAATCTAGCACTTGTCTGGGAAATAGTCAACTAGGATTTATCAAGCACCTACTATGTGCGAGGCATTGTGCCAAACCTTGCCGATTGATATAAAGAAAGTAGGGAAAGTCCTCGCCCTCAGGGAGCTCACCATCTGATGGGGCAGACGACATGCAAACAACAGTGTACAAAGGAGACAGAGGCAGGGTAAAAAGTGAACGCTAGGACTGAGGAGGACCGAGAAGGTCTCCTGCAAAGGGAAGTCTCTAAGCTGAGACTTCAAGGTAGCCGGGGAAGCCAGTAGGCAAAGACCAGAAGACTGAGCATTCCATGTATGGGGGACAGCTGGTGAAAACCCTTGGAAATAAATAAAAAATGAAGATACAAGAAGGAAATAATATTGGTATCTCTGGAAAAACACCATTCTGTGGCCATCAAGTAACCTAAGGTCTAAGAAGTCTTTTTTTTTTCTTTCCTGTGTCTTGTTTTATTTTGGTTTCACCTATTATGTAATGGAAGACGGGTTCAAATACCAGGTCTATTACTCTAAGTTGCATGAACTTGGATAAGTCAAGTTCCCACCACCACCACCACCACCCCTTTAGTCTTCAATTTATCCCCTTGGAAAAAAAAAACGATGGACTGCAAGATCCTGTTCCAGAACTAAATCTTGTATTCCTACAATTTTCTGTTTTTTAACCTAAATTGGGTGAATCGAGGCTACACCAAGGAAACAACTTCTCCTGGACCTCAGAAATACCCTTGAGAAGGTAATAGCAGAATTTGTCCAGAGGTGCCCAAAGAGGCACTTGGGTCCTCACCTCAGAAGAAGGCAGTTCTGATAGTCCAGTGGATGCTTTGGTTCTTTGCTATTTAAGGTTGCCAACTCTTTCATAGAGGGCCACTAGGGCCTTCATAAACCGTGTCATCTTTAGGAAGGATTGATCTACCTCCCTCCATTTGTCCTTGACCTGTCCAAGAGCCCAGACTTACCTTTGAAAGAGAATAGCAAGGTATTTTTGTTTCCCCACTCAGCCTCTCCTTCTGAGGGGACTCTTCACTACTTGGGATAGGTGGGCAAAGTGTGGAAATTAAGAATCCCATTATATGGTTCTTAGGAAGAAGCCAGAGACAATTCTGTCCCAGAGGGACTTTTCCTATTACAAACAACCTCTCCCTGGGGGCTCCGAATGATGGAAACATTGCTGGTAATTTTGCTTCTGGGATTGCTAGATTGCCAAAAGTCTCACAACTGGGAGGGAAAAAAAACAACTTGGTTCTCCAGGATCCTCTTCCAGAGGCCCCAGGGATTTACTGAAGTTGGTGAGAAAAAGCTTTCTTAAGATTCACAGTCACATAGCATTATCATGAGAATATTGGCTTTACCATCCTGGACTTTTGTAGAAGTGAGAAGACTGAGATCACTGAAACCACTGCATGATTGCTCAAATGCAATCTCCAGCTTCTCAATTCAAAATATAACCTGACTCCTCTCCCAATAAAAACTAAAACCAGCCTCAAGGTATCTGGTGGGCCAGCGTCTCTCCATAGCTACAGCTGACGAGTCCATTTTTATCAGGCCAAACAATATACTGCAATTCTGTTAAGTGTACATCCTCACCACTACCACCACCAAAAAAAAAAGAGATGTAGATTCTCTTTGGGTCAGCATCTACTGAAATCCACGGCTCATGAGCCCCAATACGATGTCCTCTTTTATCATATTAAATCAGATGACACGTTAACTCAAAGCAAAAGACACTTAAACAGAATAACGAAATAAACAATAAGGAAAAGGTACCCGTGTGCAGAAGGGGCACAGTTTCCCCCAGATGATCATGGCACCAGAGAAAGAGGGAACACTCCTCCCCCAGAAAATTCACATTCCTAGAGTTTGCACATAGCAAAGAATCCCTCGCGGGTAATCTGTCTTTTTATAGTTTTGAGCTCTCTCAGACCCACTTGATTTTTGGTTTGAGGTGACTCAGTTCCTTTTAACTCCCACTATATCCCTTCCAGCTAACACTACATAAAAATTATCCTGAAACTTCACTTAGCAGCGGGAGTGGGAATGAAACTGAAGATCTTTGCCATCAAATACTCCTACAGGTACAACCATATCGCTGTCCTCTTTACGTAAAACATCAAATAGCCTCAATGGTAGACTACGTCTTTAGGTAATGTAATCTCTATTTTCATGACACTAAGTGGTGTGGAAGGCATAAAATCCTGGGGCATCTAGGGTGGGGTGGTTTTGCTTTTTAAAAAAAAAAAAACATTTAAGTTAGTAGAATAGACTACATCCCTGAAGCTGCCCTTGAACAAAATCTTTGCCAAATATATCCTAAAATTATATGTCTTCATTACAGATGAGGCCAAGGAGATTGTTTTATTTCAAAGTCTTTAAAACACTGATGACAAATAAGATATCAGACGAGGAGATGCACTCCTTTCGGGGTTCATCGTTGTCATAGATGTCCAAGCCAAAATTGGCTTGCCCAATGGTGGAGTGATGGTGCCCATTGCCATGGGCACTTGGAACATATCTAGGCTATATAATTTCTGATTGGTGATATCTTGAGAAAGCTGAACTTTAGTCCCATAGTCCTCTTTGGGCTTTAGTTTCCCTATCTGTAAAATGAGAGGGTTGAACTAAGGTTTCCCCCTTTCTGTTTCTTTATTGCTTATGCTGAAGAAGTTGCATAAATGACATTATTGAGGATATATATAAGAGGCGGCTGGAAGGCTCAGTGGATGGAGAGCCAGGCCTAGAGACAGGAGGTCCTGGGTTCAAATCTGGCCTCAGACACTTCCTAGCTGTGTGACCCTGGGCAAGTCACTTAACCCCCATTATCTAGCCCTTATTGCTCTTCTGCCTTGGAACCAATATACAGTATTGATTCT
>NW_025364216.1:0-5299 GCF_016433145.1 Gracilinanus agilis | reverse complement strand
TATATATATATATATATATATATATATATATTTCCAGACATTCACCAAACCCTTTAAAGATAAACTTTAAAAATGTACACACTCCTAAATCAGAACTAGCAAGCTTAATAAAAACCACTTCAATAATTAGCGACAAATTTAGTTCCTTTGTAATATCAGTGAGATACCAAACATCCTGCTACACTGAGAGAATGTTGTTTTCATACCGTATTTGGGTCACAGAATTATAAAAATACACTGGATTTTAATCCTGGATGAGGATTAACATTCCTACTAGCAAAATAGTGAGTAGAAAGGAGGACAAATTCAATCAGATCTGAACTTCTTACTTCTGGAAACTGCTCCAAGTTGACAAGTTTTTAACTCACAGGAAAAATCTTTTGTTAAGTTAACAACTACTAAATACTTCCCTATTAAAATGAGAATTTTTCTAGTCAGTGTTCTAAATGTCAGTCCTGACTGATGAGGGTCCAATTAAAGACCTATTTTTAAGTTATTATTTTGATCTACAGTTGTGATTTTATTGATGTAGGAAATTTCTGGTTTCCTCCTCTATTGCTCTTTTAAAATTATTATTATATCTATTAAATATATAATATATTAAATATATAAAATATAATATATCTATTAAAAATAGCAATAAGTCTATTGCTATTTTTAAGTCCTTACTTTCTGTCCTAGTAATAACTCTAAGACAGAAAAGTAGCAAGGAATAGGCATATAGAGGTAAATGATTTGTGCAGGATCACACAGCTCAGAAGTGACTGAAACTAGATTTGAACCCAGGTCATCTTGATTGCAGGCCTATCTACTATGCAAATTAGCTAGCCCTTCCACTGCTATATAAACTACTTGATTACATATAGTCTCAGAGACTGTTTAAGTAGGTTGTCAAGGGTTACACAGCTAGTGAGCTTTGATGATAGAACTTGAACCTGGATCTTCTTGAAGTTAAGATTTGTTTTATCTTCATTATAGCACACTATCTCCAAAAAGGTCCAGTTGCTAAAATGGTATATGTCATAGATTTTAGGGCCAGAAGAAAGATAAAAAAATCTCCTTATTTTAAAGATTAAGAGGTAACAATCACTAGAGGCAAGATTTGAGCTCAGATTCTCTGATTCACAAGTCAGGGCTGAAATATATGAAAGACAAAACAGGCAGAGTAGAAAACTTCTCAGAAAGACCTGAGTTTTTGTCTGGTTTATAACACGTACTGGTTGAATAACCCTGAGAAAATCACTAACTCCCTGAGTACCTCTTCCAACCTTTATACTCCCCAGACAACTCTCTAGGACCATAAGTAGGAGCATTTGTTGATTTGAATGGACAGAAGGAATTTCCTTACACAAAAGATATCATAGGTCCAAATAGTGTTTACACACATACCTACACATATGTAAATAAATATACTCCATAGTGAGTATATATATTTGTGTGTGTGTATATATATATATATATATATATATATATATATATACACATACACAAAAGTCAAGGGCTAAAACATGAAGGCTTAACTAATCATTGGGAATTAGCTTCTTCCTAGGCTTTAAGAAATTGCTCATGCCAATCTAGTGAGCACAACTGTAGTTCAGTTGTTATTCAGTTGTGTCCAACTCTTGGTGACCCCATTTGGGGATTTCTTGGCAAAGATACTAGAGTGGTTTGCCATTTCCTTCTCCAATAGAGAACAATTAAAATGGGATAATTATGGATGAGGAGAGGGAAAATTGTCATATTAATTTTCTCTACCCCGCTAATGCAACATTCAGTATTATGTTTTTCGTTTGCCAGTTTTGATGATATTTGGAGCTAACAGTTTAAAGCCTTCCTGTCTTTCTGTTCTGTTTGTCCATAGGTAGTACTTGGGTCTTTGAATGAGAAATGCTATTCTTCTTCCAACTCTTCAGTCCAATGTTATCCCAACAAGGGCAAGTAGATAGGAGGTTCCAGCTTTCATCATTAAGTCTTATACCATAACTGACCAAGTTTCTGTTATTTATTTTTTTATCCACATTAATATGAGTAAACAAGTAGTTAATTTAGTGTTTTGTTTATGTTGATTCTTCAACAGCCGTCTTCTAAAACCCCAAATTTAAACATTAATGTGATCTTGGTGGATCTTGGTTGGAATTTTAGCTTCTCATCCCTATTCTAGCTACAAGTTCCAAATGGTGAGGCACTGAGTCTCTAAGGGGCCCACTTTCTAACTGTAAAGTAAAGGTAAAAAGAAAAACAAAAAATGTTACCTATCTTATTCTGTTAGACTGTGGGTTCCTTGAGGCCAGGGATTTTCTTTTTCCTTTCTTTTTATTTCTTTCCAATTGCACTCTACCTGATACAGTAGATGTTAATGAATCTTAAATTTAACTGTCTAATGACTGCATAGGACTTTATTGTGAAGATATAATTAAAATAATAGGTGTGGGAAGTTGATAGAAAAACATTCAAGCACTCTACAGGCATTTATAGTAGCTAGATAGTGCAATGAATAGACTATTGAGCATGGAATCAGGAAGACTCAACTTCCTGAATTCAAATCCAGTCTCAGACACTTATCTGTATGATGCTGAGCAAGTCTCTTAGCCCTGTTTGTCTCAGCTTTCTCATCTATAAAATGAGTTAGAAACAGAATTGAAAATCTACTCCCAGTATCTTTACCAAGAAATCCCCAAATAGGGTCATGAAGAATCAGACATGACTGAATTGGCTGAACAACAATAGACTTTTATTTACTTGCAAAGTATAGTTGGAAGGGCAGCTGGGTCGTTCAGTGGATTGAGAGCCAGGCCTATAGACAGGAGGTCCTAGGTTCACAGACACTTCCCAGCTGTGTGACCCTGGGCAAGTCACTTGACCCCCATTGCCTACCCTTACCACTCTTCCACATAGGAGCCAATACACAGAAGTTAAGGGTTTTAAAAAAAAGAAAAAAAGTATAATTAGAACTAGGAAAATCTAATTGGTAGATTTACCCTTGTAAAAGTATGCCAAATAAAGTGATTGTTTTCAATTTTAAACTTTCCAATGTCATAATTCATTCTATAACATGGTAGCAGTCTGAATTCAAACAGGACAATAAATTCATAAAAATAACGTTTTTCAAAGTATTCTCTGAAGGCAAAAAGTTCAAGGTTCATCTCACATCTGCACCATTGCCATAGCAATCATTGTTAGTCATTATCTACTCAAGTATATTCACTACTAACTAATTAAAATGATCTTAAAGTATATATCTGACCACATGATTCTCCAATTTAGTAAACTCCAAGTTTCTTCCAAGATCAGATATAATACTCTATTTTGTATTTCAAGTCCCTTAATAATCTCCTCCATTTCTACCTTTCCAGTCTTCTTAAACATTTCTGCCTCCCAAGATGCTCTGTGATCCATTGACTTTGGCATCCTTCCTCTTCCTCACCAAAGACAATGTATCTCCTGACTCCATTTATTTGTACTGGCTTGTCCCTTTTGCCCATGTATCCCTCCTTATCTATTTCTACTGACTTCCATGGTTTTGTCAGGTTTCAGCTAAAATAACACCTTCTACAAGAAGCCTTTCATTTGGTTGAACATAATTATTTACATATTGTGTTTTGCTCACCATCTCCTTTTAGTTTGTGGGATTCTGAAGGAAAAGATTTTTCCCCTTTCTTTGTATGCCTATCACATACCATAGTATCTGACACATAGTAAAGTGTTAATAGGGGCAGCTAGTTGGCACAGTGGAAAGAGCATCAGGTCTGGAATCAGAAAAACCTGAGTTCAAATCCTGTCCCAGACACCAACTCCCTGTTTGATGTTAGACAAGTCACTTAACCCTGCTTGCTTCAGTTTCCTTATATGTAAAATGATCTCAAAAAGGAAGCAGTAACCACATCAGTACATTTTCCTGTACTGGAAATTGGGTAACAAAGAGTTAGACATGATTAAAACAACTGAACAACAAGCAATTAATAAGTGCTTGTTGACTTGGCTCCAAAGTTTTCACTCCAAATTTGACCTTACAGCAATTTTCATGTAAAATCTGAATTATCCCAAAGTGAAGACAAAAGTTCTAACCTTGTCCTGCAGATTGTACTATTTTTTGTTTTTGCTTTTTAGGAATAACTCTTATGTAGTGTTATGATCAAAAATTTTCTCTGCATTAAAGTGTTTATTTATATAGTACCATTCTACTGAGAGAGAAAATACTTCAAACAGCTCTCTTTGATTTTGGGATCTCAGAGTAGACATTTGATGTTGTATATCCCCCTAGAGGTAACTTGGATCCAAATTTGGGACAGTGTCTCATTAATGTTCAACATTCCCCTATGAGGTTCATAGGTGAAAAAAATCCCAGAGAATAAAATCCTTAGGGGGGATAATATAAAGAAGGAAAATAACATTGACATAAAAAAAGGTTTGGAGGGGGTTCATTTCTTCAATTTTCTAATCCATTTCTTTCTTGTGCTGACCATTGTAGGCTGAATAAAATTTAGAAAGTCCAAAATCAACTGAAAATATCAAAAGATATAGCTCAAACAGGTATTATTTCTGTTCAAATTCTTATATATATACACACATATATATATATATATTTGGCACATCTGATGATATTTGAAAGTAATAATATCTTTATAAATTATGAACAATGTCTTAGAGATATTTCCTTTTCATTTTTTATAGGGAGTGAGAGTCTACATAACCACTTCTAGTTATAAAATATAAATATTAATTAAAGGTGAGCAAAATGTCATTAAATTTTTGATCCCAAGTAGACTTTAATGGCATAAAGGATGCTTGGATGAAAGAATAAAAAACATTGCCTACAAAACTGCAATCTCTTATTTAAAGACTTATTCTTTTCTCAAAGTATGTTGCACTCGCTTATTTATGTAAATTTAGAATCCTGGCAAAATAATGTAAGCTTCTTGAAGGCAAGGGTAGTTTTTCCTTTTGTTTTTATTGCTAGAGCCTAACAGTGGTGGAATGTAGTAGGTGCTGAATAAATTCTAGTCCTTCAACAATCCCACATTCTAAAGAGCCTACTTCATCTTATAGAAAAGAAAAAAAGAAATTGAGTATGTTGGTAGATTTGTAAGTACAAGAATTCATTATGCTAGAGAAAAGGAATGAATAACTCCCAAAGCCAGGAGTCTTCTTTCTTTCTTAATACTTCCAAGAGGAATCTCCTTGAGGGTAGAGGAAGGGGCAGGAGAAAAGGAAGAAAGAAAGAAAGAAAGAAAGAAAGAAAGAAAGAAAGAAAGAAAGAAAGAAAGAAAGAAAGAAAGAAAGGAAGGAAGGAAGGAAGGAA